>NC_067401.1:3420269-3595269 GCF_016432865.1 Antechinus flavipes | reverse complement strand
ATAGAAAACCCGTGGACACTCACATTGGGTTCATAACTGGTCAGAACCTGTTGGTAGGTGAGTAGGTGGGGAGACTGATATTTTTGTGTTGCATGGGAAGGGAGACAGAGACTTTGTAAACTGCTGTTCTATCCGTTAGATCAGATCCTTCCCCTTGCTAATCAGCAAGACAAGACCTGGGGTCTTACATGACCTGGGGTAAAGAAGGTGTTAGATATAACTGCCTGTTTAATGCTGACTTTTTTAAATGGTTATTCATACTAAGAAAGGGAATGCCTAGTGCTCTCTGCCCCAAGTTACCACAAAGGCTTCTAATGATATCATCATCTGTGGCCCATGTGACAATGAGTCTTTTCTTCTTTCATCACTCAAACTCTAGAACCCGGAAAAAAAGAAACAATTGTGTTCCCCCTCCTTCACATAGGATGTACTAGACAAAGTTTAGAAAGATCTAAGTCCTAATATTGATTTTGCCATCAGTCTGATGTGTTACCTTTTGTGCCACAGTTCTCTTTTAAAGTCCTGACCCAATTTCCCTAATTGTCTTATTCAGTTACTCTGCCTCAGGTTATGACCATTCCTGGGGATGATTTTCTGTAATCTTTTTGCTAATATTTTATTTAAGATTTTAGCATCAATATTCATTAGGGAGATTGGTCTATAATTTTCTTTCTCTGTTTTCAGCCTACTCTGTTTTAGGTATCAGTACCATGTCTGTGTCATAAAAGGAGTTTGGTAGGACTCCTTCAATCCCTATTTTTTTCAAATAGTTTATTTAGCATTGGAGTTAATTGTTCTTTAAATGTTTGGTAGAATTCACATGTAAATCCATCTGGTCCTGGGGATTTTTTCTTAGGGAGTTGATTGATAGTTTGTTCTATTTCTTTTTCTGAGATAGGACTGTTTAGGATATTTACTTCTTCCTCTGTTAGTTTGGGCAAGCTATATTTTTGGAGGTATTCTTCTATTTCATTTAAGTTGTCAAATTTATTGGCATAAAGTTGGGCAAAGTAACTCCTAATTATTGCTCTAATTTCCTCTTCGTTAGTGGCGAGTTCTCCCTTTTCATTTTTAAGACTAACAATTTGATTTTCCTCTTTCCTTTTTTTAATCAGATTTACTAAGGGTTTGTCTATTTTGTTGGTTTTTTCATAAAACCAACTCTTAGTTTTATTAATTAATTCAATAGTTTTTTTACTTTCAATTTTATTGATCTCTCCTCTTAACCATTCCCTCTTAATGTTAGGATAAAGGTCTTATATCTTACATCTTAGGCTATAATCATTCCCTCATAATGTTTGATGAGATAAAGATCTATCCATTTTGGACATCATTAGAATATCAGGAGCCTCTCCAGTACCTCCCATTATGTCATCCTAGGTGCCTCCCCCCATTAGGTCATCCCCATCCACGTACCTCCCCCATTATGTCATTGTTCTTGTTACCCTATAAAAGAATCTTGTATCTGACATTCACTGCTGGATTCTTTGAGACAATAGTCTCATTCAACCCTGGGGCCAAACCATTTGGTCCCAATAAATCTCTCCTTTTAAATAAATTATCAAATTGTTCTCTAATCTCTATCTTGCTCAGTTTCTATGGCATTACATATCTTTTTCACTTTTCTGGACCTCAGTTTCCTTATATGTGAAATGCAAAGGATGGACTCAATGAGTTTGACCCAGGCTTTGCAATCTAGCATACCAATGACTCATTGTCACAGAATCTCAGAGTTGAGACTGGAGCCATTTAGTCCAACTGAACCTGATCAGAAGTCTCTGCTATAAAATCCAGGGAAAATGATGATCCAGGGACTACTTTAAGATCCTCTATGAAGGGAAGCTTACTAGTCTGAGTCAGCCACCTCATTCATTTCCCTTTGAAATATTTTCAATTATTGGTATGTTTTTTATTACAAGGAGGTAAAATCTGCCTATTTCCAATTTCCACTTTGTGCCCCAGCCCTGCCCTCAGGGGACAAGCAAAACAAACCTAATTTTTCTTGATATGAGTCTTTCAAGTATTTAAAGGAAGGGTGATTTTTGCCCCCCCACCCCACCCCCATTAATTGATGTAGTGATTAATAGGTGATGGAGTTTTAATGCAATAACAAGGCATTAAGCTAGCTGGAAATTGTGGCTATACCTTTATGAAATATAAACATCAAAAGGGCATAACAAGATAGACTGAGCAAACAAATTAACCACACTCCCAGGGCTTTAAATACCTAAGCTTTGGGATACTAAGAGAATCCAAGCTCAAGTACTGGCAGAAAAGACCCCTGCAGGAAGAGGGGAAAGGGAGGGGGAGATTGGATTTCTTTCTTTCTCCACTTCCATTGGCCATGTTGCTTACCAACAGAGCAGAAGAGACCCATCCAGAAGTTTTAGAGTTTGCTAATTTAAGAGATTCTGAATCTGAGATACAAACTCCAGATAGATATGGACACAGAAAGATAATCACTTGAAGTAGGAAGTTTTCTTTTGGCAGAAGTGGAGAGAGTCAACTCTAGGAAGCCTGGGAAATCAGCTGAGCATTATGCTTAGCAGGGATTCTATACTCAAAAGGGGTTTGTGAAGACTCTAGGAAGAAAGAAAATGATTCTCAGCTCCTGTACAACTTTGAGTCATGAATTGTTTTTGCTATGCTTTTATCCTGGAAGGGTGGGCTCTTCCCCCTAGATTTGTACCTCCTGCAAATTTATTCAACATATTACATGTGCCTTTATCTATTCTTTATGGATCATGAGTACACACAAATATGTATACACAAATATTACATGTATGTACACATGCATAGATGTAGTCATGTATTTGTATATTTTTTATAGCTAGAAGAGAGAATAAATAACTATTAAGTACTTACTATGTACCTCATACTGTTCTAAGTACATTACAAATATTAATTTTGTTTGCTCTCTCACAGCCACTCTGGGAGAAATAGGTTATTAATATTTCCATCTTACATATGAAGAAACTGAGAAAGATAGAATGCCTTGCCAGGGTCACACAGCAAATCAGTATCTGAAGTTGGATTTAAACTCAAGACTCCTTGACTCCAGGCTGGCCCAACACTCTATCCTCTATCTTACCTAGCTGGAAAAGAGAAAGAGAGACAGACAGAGAGACAGAGACAGAAAAAGAGACACAGACAGAGAGAAAGACAGAGAGATACAGACAGACACAGAGACACAGACACACACAGAGACAGAGAGACAGAGAGAAAGACATACAGATACAGAGACAGATAAAGAGACAGACAGACAGACTAAGACAGGCAGAGAAAGGGACAGACAGAGACAGATAAACAGAGACAGACAGAGACATAGGACAGATACATACAGAGACACAAAGAGATAGAGACAGAGAGATAGACAGAGAGACAGACAGAGAGTTTGAGTACAAAGACTTTTTTTAATCCTTTTCTCTCTTTCTAAATATATGCATACATACCTATACACACATCGAATGTTGTATACAGACAGAATGTTTCCATCTCCATAACAAGATTTTTTAAAAGAAAGAAGAAAAAAAAAAGTCCAGAACACACATAGGCACAAACACACACACATGTACACACACAGATATGTACATCTGCAATACAGCAATATACATGCGCATCCATATAATGTACATATATGTGCATTCCTATAACAAGCACAATACACTTGTGTGTACGTGCACACACACATGTGCACACGCAAACTGTCCAACACATACATACTCCTAGAATTATATATAATGTACTACCTGAATCCCCCATCTTGCAAAGGATTTGGCTGCTCATCTCTCTTCCTTGGAGCTGAATTTCTCTCCATAATTTTGCCAAATTAATTTTCATTTGTTTTCTGCTTATTTTCTCTCTGTTTCCATCACCGCATTCATTGTGTAGATTGGCCCTGGCTGTGCTTACTTCATTTTGCTTCAGTTCATATTAAGTCTTTCCCTGATTCTTGGTATTCATCATATTTGTCATTTCTCAACAGCAATGTTTCTTTTTATTCTTGTACTTTGTTTATTCTCTAATCAATGAGGACTTACTCTGTTTCCAGATCTTTATTACCACCAAAAAATAACAATGATGCTACAAATATAGAGTTTTTCTTTTTGTAACTGATTTTCTCAGGGAAATACTCTGAAGTGGAATCCCTGGGTCAAAGGGAGTAGTTTACCTACTTCATTTGCATAATTCCAAATTGCTTTCTGATGTGGTCATACTAATTTACAATTATGTCAACAATGTATCAGAATACCCCTCCAACATTGACTATTCCCATTTTTTATTGTCTTTCCCAGTCTGGTGAGTATCAAGGGTGTTTTGATTTACATTTCTCTACTTTGGGGCATTCTTCAAATTGTAGCGATCTATGATTCGGAGCACTCTTTTTATGCTTAAGAGGTCACAATTTTTCTCTTGAGAATGGTTTGCTCATATCCTTCAACCACTTATCTATTGGGGAATGACTTTTGGTTATATATATATATATATATATATATATATATATATATATATATTATAATATTTATCGTGATGTCTGGCATATAACAATTGCTTAACAAATCCTTGTTGATTCATAAAAAAAGGGCAACGATAAATTCCCCTTTAGGTCCTGGCTGTGGGATCCTGGGGAAGTCACTTAACTTTTTTGAGACTGTTTTCACATCTGTAAAATGGAATGATTAAAAAAAAAAAAAAAACCTATTATCTATCCAGAGAGATGTTGTAAGGATCAAAAAAAAAAAATCTTTGCAAATTATTTTACAAATTTTAGAATAGTAGATAAATGTCAGTAACTTCTAGGATGATTCCAAGGCTGACCTCTCTCTTCTATCATGTTCACTATAGCAAAATCTCTATTTTGTGGAGAGGAAAATTGACATAAAGGCTAAGTGAATTGCTCCTGGTCACAATAAAATGTCAGAGGTTCAGGACTTCTTGTTCTTACCACCACACTACCCTGTCTGTGATGCTCTTAGATTTATCGTTTCAACTTCACAGCACTGTTTCCATGTGGATAACTATTAGAATTAGTGAGGATTTACCCTGAGAGAGAGGAGGTTGTATTCATTCTGTGAGGCATCAGGGGCCCTTCTGGGGACACCATCCTTGGGGAGCAACCATGTTTATATTTCATGAATTTTCTCCCAACATAGATGAAAGAAGTGGAGAAACTGCAAAATCATCATAAACCGTGATCCCTGGAAACCACTTAAGGGAATACCTGTTTAGGTAATAACAGACCTTTGGGCAAATACATTTTTTTGTCCCAAACCCCAACTCCATCATACAATGTAGCCTTGTGGAAGGAAAGCTCAGCGGTAAGACCCATTAAGTAGCTTGAGGCTTCCTTTCCACAATTCTAGCCTTTCAGCTGGGTGAGCCTCATGAGGAGTAAAAAGGACTCCAATGTTTAATGAAACTTTTTTATGGTTTCATTTTTTATTTATTTTTTTATTTTTATGGTTTCATTTAACTGGTACACAGTTTTGCTTGCTGGAGCAAGTTCATTTTAAGATGATATCCAATTGGATATCACAGTTAAGTTTTTGTTTATGGTTTTGCCCATAGAATCAAATGCATATTGAAATCCCCATTTTGCCAGGTTATTCTCTCAGCATGTTTTTCTTCAAATGCTTAGCCATGTTCTACCTGCCTTCCCGTGACTTTAAATAAGGATCAGAAGTTGAAATAGTTTGTAATTGGAGAGAGTCTTAGAAGGATTTGTATTAGCTAAGTGCTTTTTTTTTCATTATTGAATAAAGTCACAGAAAAGACACTAATTACAAGCCACTAGAAATTATAAAAGTGTGTATTGTGAGAGGTTATCATTGAACCTGATACTTTGTAAAGAAGAGAGAAGAAATTTCTAAAGGGAGAAACAGAGTAACTTTAGTGGCTTTGTCTGAGATCACACAGATCGTAGGAGATTGATCTGGCCAGCTAAACACTTCTGTGGACCCATCAGCAGCCAGTGATATGTGTGTGATCTCAAGTGACCCTCAACAATCCCATGAGTTTGGTGAGATTGTGATGTCCACTTTATAGAAGATCACCCATTCCATCACAGATTCAGGAAAGGGAGGGGTTTTAGGGATCATCACACTCAACCCTTTCATTTGATAGAGGGCAGTCTGACTATCATGTATGTAGCAGTAAAGTCACAATCTTCCTCTATCCCATGAGGCAGCAGAACAGGACTTTGGTGGAAATGAGATTCAACTTTTTTGTTAAGTTTATAAACTCAAGAGAAATTTGTTTTGATTTCTCATAGTCTCTAGGAATCAGCAAGACAAGGAGTCTGCTACTTACAAACCGTGTGTATAATTTACCGTGAGATCCAATGCCTCCTTTTAGCTCTGCTGGGTGGGAATGTTTCATAATGATGCTTGAAAAATCCCCTGGAGGCAGGAGGGTGCACTAGAGAGAGCCTTCCTTTTCAAATAAAGGAATCTAGGTTCAAATCCATCCTCTTCCAGTTGTATGCTCTCACATCCACTTCCCCTCTCTGAGTCTCAGTTTTCTCATCTCTAAAATAGATTCTAGATGACCCTCTACCTCTTCTAGCTCTAGATCTCTGCCTCATTTTAACCCAAGCTTCAGAGCACAGAGATAGCCCATTGCTGGAGAACCTTCTATAACATATCTTCTCCTAGACATTGAAGATGGATCAGCAGCAGCCTTCTCCATGCCTTTACCTCTATGTGTATCCGAAGGTTATTTTGTAGAATTATTTCATAGAACACAAGGAAAGCATATCTAGATTGAATGGCAAGAGGCCAGTAGAGTACCTTCCATGTGTGAGATAGATAGGAAACACCTGTGTTGAAGGTGCTAAGACTGGTGAGACATGGTATTTCTGTTGGTGCATTTTCTCTCTGTCCCTTCAAATTCAATATAGGAGAAATTAAGTGCCTCATCAAACTTAGAGCTACCAAAGCCAACGTATAAACGGTAGGATTTTAGAAATATTTAATAGCCGGGTGAGTCTGGAGGCTGGCCAACATTTGGGCTCAATGGACAATGGAGGCAGTGTGTACGTACAACCCCATCAGCTTTGAGAACTAATGGCCACTAGACTAACTTTCCACATTGCGCTGAGCCTGGCAATTGGATCAAGCCAAAGTGAAAGGAGATCAAGGGTAGGCCCCAGGGGGAGGGGAAATGCTTGTGGATGGGGTCTAACCTGCTGAGGGCTCTTTGCCTGCCTCTGGACATCAGCTACACAAAGTCGGCCTGTCGTCGCGAGGGGGTACCGCCATGAAGGATGTGGTGGGGGATGCAGAGAGCCCGGGCGAGGGCCGGGGGGCTGTGTGTGCAGAAGTGGGAACAAGACCTGGATCCAGAGAGCAGGGACGTGTGGAAATCTGACACAAACACAAATGCTTTACCCTCTAAATCACCTTGGTCTTTGCAGTTGAAATCCGTCCGGGGACTTCCAACCCCGCATGCCTCCTAGAGTGGGAAGGGAGACCAAGCTGCTTCTTGTTTCAAAAGTAACAAGTCATAATTCTTCCTCACTGCTCCAGCCAGCCCTGTCACAGTAGGAGTTTTGAAAATGCAGTCAAGAGGGTGTGTGGGTCTCTGATGACCTTCCACCTTAAAAGTTTGGCTGGATCATGTAAAACCAAACCTCCGCACATATTGGTTAGCTTGTCCAAGTTCTAGTTTCTTCTACTCTAAAGAAATCCCGGAGGAATGAAGACTCAAGTAAAACATGTTCACCATTCTCACTCTCAACTCCACTCCAGCTTCTTTCAGGAGTCCCAGGGATCCAGAGCTCATCAGTGGGACGGCTCACCCCAGTAGAGACAGCAGCACCTTTGTGCCTTCCTGTCTGCCATTATTCTTGCTCATGGTTTCCCCACATATCCTCAGTTGCGTGTCATTCCCTTGTACTGGAGACCTTCCTTGTGCACTTTGGCCACTTTGCAGATGCTGGTTCAGAATTCAGACTCCCCCTCAGCCTCCATGATTCACTTTCCCAGCCATAATCATTTTTCATCCTACTTCTCATACATAAGTTATTATCGATAATATGGCACGGCTTGCTCACATCAACTGGGATTCTCCCTATAGCCCTTTAAACTATCTTAAACTTGAGATTATAGCATTTTATGATTCATAGACATTCAGCATCTGAGATTTCAGAAGCTGGATGTTGGGGACAGGCAACAGATTGGGAATATTCAAAGTATTAAAAAGCTCCCCACATTTAATGCTATGGAATCTTCTTGTCCCATTTGCTGCCACTGGGCCCAGCTCACTGACCCTCCACATGATCTGTGGCAGAGAATCATGGGAAAATCTGTGGGTGTGTATTTCAGATTTTCCACCTGGGATATCCTCGATGCATGTGTAGCCTTCCCTAGATTTAATCCCTGAACTCACCTCCCCTGACAGATCCCCAGATCTGGCTTTTTAGGATTCTATGAAAGTCACTAAAGGGCTTTGCGGTTCTGATGTTACCATTTTGAGCCCCCACCCAGTGTGTTTTCTCCATTTAGAATTTTACCAATATCTTCCTATCAGTAGTCAACACCAAACTGTCATTTTATGCTCTGATGTTTGTTTTTATTGATAATTAATGAACACAAATTTGCTTTTACAAAAGGCTATTTGCTGAAAAGAAATAGCAATCACTTATATACAAAATTACCAAAGGATGTGATGTTGGTCCTAACCACTGGAGATCACTGAGCAGGGCAACAAAACTTAAAATTCAGGATACTTGCAGGTACCTGAGAGTAATTACAGAAGCCTTATGTAGAATGTGGCCTTTGAGATGAACTTAGAAAGTAACAAGGGACTCTCAGAGATGAGATGAAGAGGCAGTTTTCTCAGAAGCAGATACAGTCTTCCAGTTCTTCTACCCTGTAATGTCAATGGTGGCTCAATGGTGTCCATTTGTGTTGGTAGAGGGAGTTTCCTCTGCTGGACATCCAGCCCAATTACAGATCCAGTTACTATTATCACTTACTTGCACAATGCTAAATTGTTTTCCTTTTAAAGAAATGATTGAGATTATTTCTGTGGCATATAGACTGACATTCTGGAGGCAATGTTCTAGTGGATAGACTTTGTGAATCTCCCATACTTGTGAACTCCAATGAGTACCTAAATACTTCTTGCTTATATGAGCTCTCTAAAGGTATGAACACAAGCATTGTATCAATTAGTTCTACTTAGTATCTTGTTTCAGATTCTGGCCCAAAACATCTCCTTGTAGGATTAGATCAAGGATACCGAACCATGCTAAATTAGATAATTATTGTCTCTATCAACTCTAATGGCTTAACGGTTTGTAAAGATTCCAACAGATAGAGAATTGGACTTGAGATCAGGAAGAACTCAGTTCACATTCTTTCTATGTCACTTATTGGCTGGGCCCCATTACAAGTCAATCCATCTTTCTGAACCTCGGTATCTCCATCTGTAAAAGGCAGAAAATAGCACCCAAGTGCCTACCTCAAAGGATTTTTAAAAGTACAAACAAGATGTCTACCCAGAGCTGTGTAAATTTCGAAGAACTAGATGAATATCAATTTAAGAAAAGAAAAACAAAAGTTTAAGCAAACTGAGTGATCCAACAAATCATGTCCCCCTTTGCTCTCATATTTATGTTTAATACTGAAGGTTTGGGGGAAATGCTACATTTTTTTATGACTCTGAAATACTGACTTCTTTTTCTCCTGTGTAAGATGTAATCACATCTAATTTATTGCCCTGAGTATTAACACTCAGAGTTCATTACAGGATTTTCTCAAGGGCTCATACAGCATGAGGGATTGAGAAATATAGCTCAGGGACATAATGCATTTGGCAGGATCGAGAGAGCTTATATTAACATCCAGATACCATAGGGCAGAGTAACCAAATATTAGCAGTGAATCAAGAGGAAAATATTAATTCCTAAACCCAATAAGTCTTCTTTGTTTCAGTGTCACTTTGCTTAAGATTTGGAGCCCACAGCTGCCATAATGCCAGTTTTACATTGCTGAGTCTGGAGGGAAATACAGAGCTAATTTCCCCACATTCTTGATTCTATTTGTTACTTGGGGACTTTTATTCTCCACCGTTCCCAGTATGTGCAAAACAGAACTTGCATGGTCTCATAGCTTATCATGGATTGCCCATCATGGGGCAACTTTTCTCAATGATGGAGGATAAAATTCAGTCATGGAAATCTGAACATGTCACTCCACTAACTCCAGTGGCATTTTATTATCTCCAAGATCAGATATAAAACTCTCCATTTGGAATGCATGCCTTTCAAAATCTAACTCCTTTCTACCTTTCCAATCCTTTCAGTGCTTACTCCCCAAACATACACAGTGATACAGTAACACTGACTGTTGTTAGTATTTTTTTTTTCCCTTTCTGAAGTTCTCTTCCTCTCCTCTCCTTTCTTCAAGTCCCAGTTAAAATGCTGCCTTCTCCAAGAAGCCTTTTGTGATGTCCCTGAATGCTGGTGCCATTTCTCTGTTGATTATCTCTAATGCATCATTGGATTGCATGTAATTGTGGTGCTAGAAAAGACTTTTGTGAGTCCCTTGGACAACAAGGAGATCAAATCAATTAATACTTAAAGAAATTAACTCAGATCATTCACTCGAAGGCCAAATATTGAAGCTGAAGCTTAAATATTTTGGTCACATAATGAAAAAATAAGACTTTTTGAAAAAGACCCTGATGTTAGGAAAGATTGATGGTAAAAGGAGGAGACAGCAGAGGTTGAGATGTATAATTATCATCTTGGAAGCAAGGAATATGAATCTGAACAGACTTTGGGAGTTGGTGGAGAATAGAAGGGTTCTGTGCTGTGGTCCAAGGGATCATGAATTAGTCATGCGTGATTGACTTTGAATAGCAACGTACTTGTTTGCATGTTGTTTCCTTTATTAGACTGTGAGCTCCTTGAGGGCAGGGACTTTTACCTTTCTTTGTATTCACTATTGAATGTTTAGTACAGTGGAAGGTGGGTAGCATATGAAAGGTGCTTAATAAATATTTATTGACTGAATCAATACATGTCCAAAGCATTGGAATCAATTGTTCTTCATATGTTTGGTAGAACTCATTTGTGAAATGTGGGATTTTTTCTTGAGGAACTCATGAATGAATTGTTATTATCTTTTTTTAAGACTGGGTTATTTAAGTATTCTATTTCCTCTTTTGTTAATTTGGACAACATATATATATATTGTAAATATTCATCCATTTCACTTAGGTTTTTAAATTGATTAGAATACAACTGGGAAAAACAGCTGCTAATAATTGCCTTAATTTCATCTTGATGTGATACATTCACCTTTTTTCATTTTTGATATTTGGTAATTTGGTTTTCTTCTTTCTTTTTAAAAATTAAATTAGCCAATGGACTATCTGTTTTATTGTTTTTTTTAAATAAAACAATCTCCTAGTTTTATTTATTAGCTTAATAATTTCCTTACTTTTATTTTTTATTAATTTCTCCTCTGATTTTCAGGATTTCCAATTTAATGTTTAATTGGGAATTTTAAATTTGTTCTTTTTCTTGTTTTTTTATTGCATGCACAATTTACTGACTTATTCTTTCCTCATTTTATTAATGTATTCAGAAACATAAATTTTTCCATTTTTATTGCTTTGGCTGCATCATATAAATATTTGTATTTCATCTTATTTTTGCCATACTCTTTATTTCTTTTTTTTCCAAATATATGCAAAGATGGTTTTCAACCTTTGCCTTTGTAAAATTTAGTATTCCAAATTTTTCTCCCTTTCCTTTCCCTCCCCTCTCTCTCCTCCCAAAGATAGCATGCAATCTGATATAGATTAAACATAATACAGATTAACCATTCTAAATGCATTTCCACATTTGTCATTCTGTGCAAGAGAAAAAATCAGATCAAAACGTTAAAAAAGAGAAAGAGAGAGAGAGAGAGAGAGAGAGAGAGAGAGAGAGAGAGAGAGAGAGAGAGAGAGAAGCAAACAAGCAACAACAACAACAATAAAAGGTGAAAATACTATGCTTTGATCTATATTCAGTCTTCATAGTTCTCTTTCTGGATGTGAATGGCACTTTCCATCCCAAGTCTTTTGGAATTGCCTTGAATCATCTCATTGTTTAAAAGATCCAAATCTATCACCATTGAACTTCACACAATCTTGTTGTTTGTGTGTACAATTTTATCTTGGCTCTGTTCGTTATGTTCATATAAGTCTTTCCAGGCTTTTCTGCATTATTCTCTTTAGAGAAATAATTTATGTACATGTTTAACATATATTGGATTACTTATTCTCTAGGAAAGAGTTTGGGGGGGAGGGAGAAAAATTGGAAATACAAGATTTTCAAAGGGTCAGTGTTGAAAACTATCTTTGCATACATTTTGAAAACAAAAGGCTATTACTAAAAATAAACTCAGGGATTTTTATTTTAAAAAGTATTATTTTTATGATTTGTTCTTTGAGTTTCTCATTCTTTAGGATTAGATGATTTAATTTCCAATTAATTTTAGATCCACGTTTCCACATTTTTTATTGAATGTAATATTTATTGCATTATGACCTGAAAATGCTTTTCTTCATTTGATTGTAAAGTTTTTATAACCTTATACATAGCCAGAGAAGGTACTATATTCAGCTGAAAAAAGTATATTCCTTTCTATTTCCATTCAGTTTTCTCCAGAAGTCCATCCTATCTAAATTTGCTAAAACTCTATTCATCTCCTTCATATCGTTCTTGTTCATTTTTAGTTAGATTTATTTAGTTCAGAAAGGAGAAAGTTGGGGTCTTCCACTAATATCGTTTTGTTCTCTCTTTCCTCTTGTAACTAATTTAAAATTTCCTTTAAGAATTTAGATGTTATGTAGTGGTCAACCTGCCATCTGAGGGAAGGGGTGGGGGGAAGAAGGGGAAAAGTTGCAACAAAAGGTTTTGCAATTGTCAATGCTGAAAAATTACCAATGCATATAACTTGTAAATAAAAAGCTATAATAATAAAAAAAGAATTTAGATGTTATATATTGTGTCTAGGATATACTATAACTATAACATTTAACATGTATAAGACTGCCTGCCATCTAGGGTAAGGGATAGAAAGAGGGAAGGGAAAAGTTGGAACAAAAGTAAGTGCAAAGAATAATGTTTTTAAAAATTACCCATGCATATGTACTGTCAATAAAAAGTTATAATAATAAAAAAATTAGATGTTATCCCATTTAGTACATACATGTTTTGTATTGATATTAACTTCATTGTCTATCATACCTTTTAGCATAATGTAGTTCTCTGCTTATCTCTTCTAATCCATCCATTTTTGCTTGTGCTTTATCTGAAATCATGATGGCTACCCCTGTTTTTCTTATTTCAGCTGAAAAATAATAGACTCTACTTTAACCTCTTAGTTTTACTCTGTGTAACTCTCTATTCTATATTTCCTGCAAACAATAAATTGTCAGATTCTGGTTTTTAATCCAGTGTGCTATTGGCTTCCCTTTTATGAGCAAATTCACATTTTTCACATTCCCATTATGAATATCAACTGAATGTTTCCCTCTATTCTGTTTTCCCTTTATTTGGCCTTTTCCCCCCATGGGAGATGCTGGCACAAGACTATCCAGCACGATGTACTTGCATCAAAAAAGGGTGCTCTATGAGCAAAGCAGAATTGCAGTAGTTCAAAAAATGTGAGATACTGAAAATACTCATATGATATACAAATAGTGTCACTTGTGGAAGAGCTTTCTAAGATCATATTGGTCTTATCAACCACAGTTGGCTACATTGTACCTGATGCCAACATAGTGATGTCATTTCAGTTCTCTGAACAAGAACAAAATACAACAACCAACCTTTTCTTTCTTTTTAAGTTGTCTCTCCTTAAAAATTTGTTTTGTTTCTGATCACTGCCTCCTTTAATCTTTTCTCCTATCAGCCCCTCCTTCCCTTATTTTCTTTCCCTCCTACTTCCCATTACATTAAGATAGGTTTTTATTGTAGAGGATTCTGAGAAGATCAGTAAATTTCAAGCTCTCCAGATTTCCCCCACAAACAAAACCAATTTGCCCCTTGGGTCAAATATATACTGATAAAAGATCAAGAAGATTTGCGGAGTAGTGGTCTTCCTGGTACAATTCAAGAACTGAAGAAAGACTTCAGGTTGGGATTAACCCATGTGAAGTGCAAACATCTCCAGAATAGCTCTGCAGAAATCCCAAACTCTGGGGCTAGCTAGCTAGATGTGACTAGAGCATCAGCAAAAACCACAGAAACTTTCATTTACCAAATTTTGTGAGGAGTCTGGGTCTGAGTTTGAGAAGACTGAGGGAACCTCAAATGATTAGATATGCCAGGACCGACTGTGCTGCAGAGACACCACCCTGGGTGAGAAGGAACCAGCACAGTGGAACTGCAGAAGCAGTAGGCCAGAATGCTACTGGCTGCTAGCACTTGCAGAAGGGTGGAGTTTTTGTTTTGGGGTTCCGTGTCGGAGGGGAGAGTTGAAGTAAAGTAAGAAACACCATTTCCCCCACCCCACAATTAGAGGTCCTTACACTAATACTTCTCATTTATTTTATTTTATTTTATTTTTTAATTTTATTTTATTTAATAATAACTTTATATTGACAGAATCCATGCCAGGGTAATTTTTTACAACATTGTCCCTTGCACTCGCTTCTGTTTTGATTTTTCCCCTCCCTCCCTCCACCCCTTCCCCCAGATGGCAAGCAGTCCTATACATGTTAGATATGTTGCAGTATATCCTAGATACAATATATGTTTGTAGAACCGAACAGTTCTCTTGTTGCACAGGGAGAATTGGATTCAGAAGGTAAAAATAACTCAGGAAGAAAATCAAAAATGCATATAGTTCATATTCGTTTCCCAGTGTTCTTTCTTTGGGTGTAGCTGTTTCTGTCCATCATTTATCTGTTGAAACTCAGTTAGGTCTCTTTGTCAAAGAAATCCACTTCCATCAGAATACATCCTCATACAATATCATTGTCGAAGTGTGTAATGATCTCCTGGTTCTGCTCATTTCACTTAGCATCAGTTCATGTAGATCTCTCCAAGCCTCTCTGTATTCATCCTGCTGGTCATTCCTTATAGAACAATAATATTCCATAACATTCATATACCACAATTTACCCAGCCATTCTCCAATTGATGGGCATCCATAATACTTCTCATTTAAAAAAAGAGCCAGCAAAGAAAAAAGAACCCAACTACAGAAGGTTATTATGGGAATTCTTCATCTTCAGAGGATACTAATGTAAAAAGAGTTTCTTCTGCCCCAAAGAGTAACAATAAATAGCTCCCTTCCCAGAGAGAATTTGTCAAGGAACTCAAAAGAGAATTTAAAAACCAAATGAGAGCCATTGAGAAAAAAAAATAAAAAATCCAAGAAAAATAAGAAGATTATGGGGGAAAAGTTATCCAACTAGAAAAGGAGATAGAGAATCTTAAAGATGAAAATAACTCTTTGAAACTTTGAACTGGGCAAGGGGAAGTTATTGAAGCTAAAAGAAACCAGAAAATAACAAAACAGATTATAAAGAATGAAAACATAGAAAAGAATGTAAAACATCTTATATGAAAAACAACAGATCTGGAGAACAGATAAAGAAAAGACAATATAAGAATAATTAAACTACCTGAAAGCTGAGATTTAAAAAAAAAAAAGAATGTAGACACAATAATGCTTGAAATAATTCAAGAAAATTTTCCTGGAGTGATAGATCATGAGAGAAAAATAGAAATAGAAAAAAAATCCACTAATCACCACCTCAAAGAGATTCTTTGTAGAAAACACATAGGAATATTATTGCCAAATTTCAAAACTCCAAGATCAAAGAGAAAAATTTTCAAGAAGCAAGAAAAAAACTTCAAATATTGTGGAGCTACAGTTGGAATTGTATAAGACTTCTCAGCAGTCACAATAAAAGACCCCAGATCATGGAATCCTATCTTCTGACTATCAAAAGAACTAGGCCTGTGGCCAAAAATATCATATGCAGCAAAATTATCTATAATATTAAATGAAAAAAAGTGGGCATTCAATGACCTTGCAGATTTTAAAGACTTTCAAACAAACCAGAACTCAGTAGAAATTTTAACAAATAAGAGCCTGTATTCAAGATTAATTCTTGAGAAACTTAACGTGGACAAATTTTTTGTGCTTTCTACATGGAAATGTATACCGTATGTTTATGACTGGCATCAGGAACTGAATAGCTCAGAAGAAAGCTTTATACTAATGCAGTGCAGAGGAAGAATAGACACAGAGGCAGACATAGAATAGACATAGATGGGATCCGGGGGTTTGTAGTTCTGAAAATCTACTCACATAGAGAATGGGTTAAATATGCAACATTACATATATACCATGAAGGGTATAGCACCCTCCAAAATCTAAAAAGAAATAAAGTGGGAGGGAAAGTCAAAAGGGAATGCAAAAGGTCAGAGGGAGAAGATAAGGTAGAGTTATCCATTGATGGGGGGAAAGATAAGTAGCAAGGCAAGTTAAAGAACAGAATTAAAGTAGAAGACTTAACAGAGAATAGGAAAGAATATATGGGCATGGATACCATGACATAGATCAGGAGTTGAATTTATTAGAAAAAAAAAAGTATGGCTAGGTTATTAATCATAGACACAGTCAAGCTTGAAGATTCAATTAAGAGAGAAATTTATGTTTATATGTCAGCTATATTAATATTTTAGATGCATATTTACATATGGGTATAAATGTGTGCATATACATGTATTTGAATACATGTAGATATGTATATATGTTGTTCTATGCATGTGTGTAATATAGATATATGTATGTATGAGAAAGTCTATGGATGGATGTGAATGTATATGTATATATACAAATGTGTGTGTGTGTGTGTGTGTGTGTGTGTGTGTGTTTGTGTATCTTTTAAATATAGCCTGCTTGGGGAATGTGGGAGGAGAGAATGAAAAAGGGAAAAGAGAACAAAGTAAAAAAAGCGCACAGCAGAGAACAAAACATCATACAAGGAAGTAAAGAAAAGATGGACACTAGTGAATATAATTTCTTTTACTATTATATATTGTTTCTTGAACTGGAAATTCATTGTTATATTTTGAATCCTCCCTGACATTCTGCTAGGCACATGATAATGTTTTGCTTTGTTGTGTTTTGTTGTGTTTTTCTTTACTGTCTTTCTATTTTCTATTAAATTAATTATAAAATCACTTTGCACAATGCTCGGCATAGAGTAAGCAATATAGCAATGTTAGCTATTAAGGGGTATTATTATTACTATTTCTTCAACACTCATCATATGACATGACTTCAAAGCTCTTCACCAGTCTGATTGTCCTCCTTAAACATTCTCCAATTTAGCAATGTCCTCCTAAAATTAGATGTTCAGCATCTACTGAGCACCAAGTGTTGCAGTACTATTTCTTTCTCAGGACTGAGATCTGTGCCACTCTTTTTTTCTTAATTCTATTTTTTTTCCTTTTTCTTGATGAGGCATTTGGAACTAAGTGACTTGCCCAAAGTCTCAGCTAGTAAGTATTAAGGTTTTTTTTTTTTTTTTTTTGGTTTGTTTTTGCTGAGGCAATTGGGGTTAAGTTACTTGTCCAGGGTCACACAGCTAGGAAGTGTTAAGTGTCTGAGGCCAGACTTGAACTCCAGTTCTTTTGACTTCAGGGTCAGTGCTCTATCCATTGCACCACTTAGCTGCCTGTAAATGTTCTGAGTCCATATTTGAACTCAGGTTTTCCTGATGCCAGGGCCAGTGCTCTTTCTACTGAGCCATCTAGCTGTTCCTGTGCTACTCTTACTATAGCCTAAGGCTGTGTTAGATTTCTTTCCTGTCACCCCTCAATGATGAATTTGAATGACCTTGTTGTCCACTACAACTCCCAGATTCCTTTGCAGATAAATTTATGGCTAGCCACATCTCCCCACTTGTACAGGGATGGAGATTGTTTTTAACCCAATGTCATCCAGAGAAGATATTGAATTCCTACAATGGACTCTTCCATTCGTTAGGTGTTTATATGATTATCACATGCTGCAAGTTGGAGAGCTGGGGCTAGTCTCTGCAGACCTTTGTCTCCTCCATCATACTTCCTGGTTTTGTGACTCTGACAAAAACTTCCCTTTTCTGGGTCTCAGTTTCCTATTCAAGAAAATGAAGCAAGTCTAGATAATCTTGAAAATTATTTCCAGTTCTTCGATTTAACGTGACTTTTCTATGAGCAACCTATAAATGAGAATTAATTTAGAGGGAACAATCTCTCAGCTGTGTCATTTCCCTTGAGGTGAAACAGAACAATTCCTCACCACTAATATTTATGGGAGAAAATAAGGGAAGGATCTAGAGACCTCCTCCCTTATCCAGCTGTATGTTTTACCCCCAAATGATGCAACTTTGACTCACATCAAAGCACTGGCTTCATCCAAACTTCCGCTCCGCTGAGACAATGGGAAACTCATGGGCAAGAATTTTTCCATCTTCTTTTAGGCTCGCAAAGACCTGACCTATATTCAGCAGACAGTTCCATCGAGATTCGGTAGGGTTTCAAAAGGACCCAATTAAGCCAATGGGACTTTTGGCTTAAGCTGGAAACATCCATGCTTTATTGCATTTATATGAATCTCTGATTTCTGGCTCTTTCTTTTTGAAACACACCAAAAGAGAGAAGTCATGGCATAGTTGGCAAAAGTCAGCGAGGCACCATATGACAGAGAGGAAGGAGGCTTGTTTTAATTAGAATTGGGCTCCATATCCTAAACATTTCTGCATCTGATTTCGACTCTAAGCACTTCCACATCCTAAAGCAAACAAGGCGAGTAAAGTGCTTGATGTTGAAAAAGAATTTCACACACGCATAGATCTATTTACATACACAAGCACGCACTCCTAGAAGCACACACGCATTCCACAGTGCGCCATGTGTGGGGCAGATTGCTTGCTGCCCCTTTCCCCACCTCCTTGTTTCCTTAGGTTATTAAGCATATCTGGGACCTCTTCCTCTATTTATTTTTACATGAAAGAATTCATCAATGAAATGCCTCATTTTCAGATCTACGCTATTAGGAAGCATTCCCATGAAAGCATCTGTCTTTTCCTCCATCTTATTGTGGCTACTTCCACAGGATCTCGGCAATCAGTTTCCAATCAGTCAGTACTAATCATGTTCATGCAGGCCTTTATCATCACCTCATTGGACTATCACAACAGTCTTCTGATCAGTCACCTTTCCAATCTCCTCCTCCTTCCCCCCAGCCCTACACATAGCTTCCAAATAGATCATCCTATAACACAGATCAGAATGTGTTATTCTACAGTGTATTTTTGGCTCATGTTACTGAGAAATATCTGGAAAAGGTATTTATTTCACCTCCCCTCTCACCAAATTTAATCCACTTCACTGTCCCCTCACCAAATTTAATCCATTTCACTGTCCCCTCACCAAATTTAATCCATTTCACTGTCCTCTCACCAAATTTAATCCATTTCACTGTCCTCTAACCAATTTTAATCCATTTCACTGTCCTCTCACCAAATTTAATCCATTTCACTGTCCTCTAACCAATTTTAATCCATTTCACTGTCCCCTCACCAAATTTAATCCACTTCACTGTCCCCTCACCAAATTTAAGGGCAATCTTTGTTCCTAGACATCCTCTCATTCTGATGCTGGCTCTGATCTTGGTTCTCAGGTTACCTGTCAAATTTTGCTTTTCTCTTTATCTGCTTTTGACTCCTTCAATATTCTTCTCCTTGACTATATCTCTTCTCTTTAGTCATGAGATTTAGAGTTTGTGAGGGCCACAGTATCACAGATTCAGAGCTAGAGAGGTTGTGGACACCATTTGACCCAAATCCCTTCTTTGGTACAGATGTGTTCTTGCTGTCTCTCCCAGTGGAAGGGAAGTTTTTTTGAGGCAGAGGGGGTTGGTTTACTTTTTTATTCTTAGTGTCTAATATGATACTTGGTGCATAACTGGTGCTTAATAAATGACTGTTGATTGATGGATCTGGCAAAACTGAAGTCCAGAATAGCTAAGTGACATGTACAAGGTCATATAGGTAGAAAATTCCAGAGCTGAGTTTGAATCCAACAAGTACTTAAAGATCTCAGCGATGGGGGAGTCTGCTTCATCCTGAAGCTGCCCGTTGTACTTTAGGATGAATCTAATTGTTTCAAAGATTTTATAGACATCAAGACAAAATTGATTTCTCTGCAACTTCCTTTTCTAATTTTACCCTGTGGGATTAGGCAGAACAAGATTAATTTTTCATGCAACAGTCCCTTAGATATTTCACAATTGCTCTCAAGTCCCTCCTAAGCCTCCCTCCCTTCCAACTAAACATTCCCTATTTCTACATCATATACCATGAACGCTGGTTCAGACATAGCAGTGGTTACTCCTCACTCATGAATCCACACAAATAAATATATAAATAAAACTGAATAAATAAATAAATTAGATGAATAAATAAATAGATCTACATTTAACAGGTGATGAATTTCATCTTGAAAAAGAGCTTTGTATTCTCCAACAGTGAGGGGCTGCGGGTCACATACTCCCTAATAGACAAAGGGATGAATTCAGTCTTGCCATTTACACTGCTATGCCATTTACACTGCTACTTCTCCCTCTGAATCTTTGTGGCACTGACTGCTGTCTGCCCGATAGCTTAATCCTCCTAAAAGTCTTGTGTCCATCAATTAGAGTGTGACATGCTAAGTAAGATCTGATGTCCTTTTGAGTCCTTATGTGCTATAATTCTATGAGGGTCATAACAAGTGAAAGAGGAGTTTAGTCTTCCTTTTTGCATTTTGTCTACAAGTATTACAGCACACTCAGAGTTGAGGGGCTGAACACATCTGAACAGCAGTGAATAGCGGATTGATGTCAACCAGGTGGGAATAGATTTCTGAAGCATTATCCTAAGGATCTGTCCTTCATTTTTTTATCAGTGACTAGAATGGAGACATAGATAGAATTCTAATCAAGTTCCCAGAAGGCACAAAGCTAGAAAGGGTAGAATGACAGAGTTAAGATAAAAAAAAATCTTGATGATCTGGAATGAGAGACAAGTTAGTAAAATGAAATTTCTCATGGATAATCAAGCAGTGCAAATTTTTTGCTTATAAAAAGTTTGTCATTATTGTAAAAAAAAAATTACAACTACTTGTAAAAGCATTTAAAATTTTTAAAATTTATTAAGAAAAAACAAAATACAAAAAAGAAAAACAAACAAGGAAAACAAAGCAAAATATGTGTCATGTGCCCAGTAGAACATCAGGGAGAATTCAAAATATATAACAATAAATTACTGGTTCAAGAAAGAATATATAATAATAGAACAAATTATACTCAGGCATTTCCATCCTTTCTTTGCTTTCTTGTAGATTATTCTTTTTTTCCTTTATTCTTTTTTTCCCTTTTCATCTCTCCTCCCACAAGCTAGCTATAGTTAAGCACAAATATATTTATATATACTTGTAGATATATAGATATATACATACATATGAAAACACACACATATATATACATTCACCCCGATATATATATGTGTGTGTATATATATGTATATATATATATACATATATATATGTATACACATGCATAGAGCAACATGCATACTTATCTACATATACTCATACACATACATATATGCACATACACATGCATTTACCTACATGTAAAATGTATCTAAAATAATATTAGTATGGCTGATATATAATGTAGATTTCTTTTTTTATTTAATCTTTAAGTCTGACTTTGTCTAACATCAATTATTACTAGCCATAGTTTTTTTTTCCTTCTAAATAAATTCTACTCCTAATCCTTATTGTAGTGTTTGTATATTTCTCTTCTTTCCTGTTTCTGCTAACTCTTCTACTTTAATTCTGCTTCTTAATTCTACGACTTAATTCTACCTCACTCATGGATTCCTCCCTTGCTTTTTTCTCCCACCCTTTGCTTTTACTCCATCCCATCCTTCCCCTCTTGTTTCTTTATAGATTTTGGAGGGTACTATAACATTCATGATATATATGTAGTCTTCCTAATTTACCCATGACTGAAGTGAATAGGTTTTCAGAACTGCAAACTCTCCTCCCCTCTCTAATGCCTCTGTATCTTTTCTTCCTCTGCACCTCATTTGTATACCATAATTACTATTTTTACCTTTTCCTAGGAGAATCAGATCATACTCAACTCTGCCCCAATCTTTCTTTTTGGCTACCCAAAGCTGATGTTAATCTTAAACATATGGTATACATTTCCATATAAAAAACACCAACAATTTGCCCACGTTAAGTTTTCTGAAATTGATCCTTAATATCGGCTCTCATATGGTAAATTTTCTATTGAGTTCAAGTTTGGTTGAAAGTCCTGAAAATCTGCAAGCTCATTGAATGTCCATTTTTTCATTCAATATTATGGATAATTTTGCTAGATATATTTTTGGCTGAAGGCCTAGTTCTTCTTCTTCTTCTTCTTCTTTTTTTATAAAGCTTTTTATTTACAAGTTATATGCATGGGTAATTTTACAGCATTGACAATTGACAAATCTTTTGTTCCAATTTTTCCCTTCCTTCCCCTCACCCTCTCCCCCAGATGGCAAGTTGACCAATACATATTAAATATATTAAAGTATAAATTAAATAAAATATAAGTATACATGTCCAAACAGTTATTTTGCTATACAAAAAGAATTGGATTTTGAAATAGTGTACAATTAGCCTGTGAAGAAAATAAAAAATGCAGGTGGACAAACATAGAGGGATTGGAAATTCTATGTAGTGGTTCATCGTCATCTCCCAGAGTTCTTATGCTGGGTGTAGTTGGTTCAATTCATTACTGCTCTATTAGGCCCAGTTCTTTTGATTGCTGTTAAGTTTGATTCCAGGACCTGTGATCTTTTATTGTGGCTGCTAAATCCTTTACAATTCTAATTGTAGTTCCAAAATATTTGCATTTTTTTCCTGTTTTTTGCAATTTTTTTTCTTTGATCTAGGGGTTTCAAAATTTGGCAGTAATATTCGTATGTGTTTCTAGGATCTCTTTGAGGTGGTGGTTGTTGGATTTTTTCTATTTTTCCCTCCTGTTCTAACATTCCCAGACATTTTTTCTTGGCTCATTTCTTGCATTATTGTGTCAGGGTTCTCTTTTTTGTGGGGGAGGGGTCACTGCTTTTAGGTAACCCTATTATTCTTATATTTTCTCTTTTTGATTTGTTCTCCAGATCTGTTGTTGTTGTTGTTGTTTTATGTTTCACATTCTAGTTTTTCATTCTTTATATTCTGTTTTGTTATTTCTAGGTCTCGTATAACTTCCTGGCTTCCCCTTGCCCAATCCTAATTTTCAAAGATTATTATTTTCTTTAAGATTCTGTATCTTTGTTTTTTAGTTGGTTAACATCCCCTCCCCATAATCTCCTTTATTTTATTTTATTTAATATCTCTCATTTGATTTTTAAATTCTTTTTTTCAGTTCTATATATTCTCTCTGGACAGGGGGTTATTTACTAGTTTTTTGGGGGGCACTCTTTTTATTTGAGTGTCTTCCTCTGAAGATAAACCCCAGTTTTCCCTGTTCCCATAGTAAGTTTTTATGGTTGGGTTCTTCTTTGCTGGTTCACTTTTAAATGAGAATTATTAGTGTAATAAAAAATGTGGGATGGTAGAGATGGTGCCTCTTCCTTCACTTCAGCTCTCCTCTCTGATCTGGCACCCCAAAACAAGCTCCACTCTCCTGCATGTGCCAGTAGCCAGAAGCATTCTGACCCCACTGTTTCTGTACTTTTAGTGTGCTGGTTCCTTCCCACCCAGCGTGTTCTCTCTCTCTCTCTCTCTCTCTCTCTCTCTCTCTCTCTCTCTCTCTCTCTCTCTCTCTCCTCTCAGAGTGTTTTGTTTCTGATGACTACTTCTCTTCATCCATTTCCCTCCATTCTCTTATCTTTTCTGCTTCCACTTTCCTAAAGGATAAGATACATTTCTATACCAACTGGGTGTGTATGTTATTCTTGTTTTTGCCAGTTACTAGAAGAGTAAGATTCAAGTGTTGTCTGCTGCCCTCCCCGCAATTTCTACTCCACAGCAAATGCTCTTTTGTCTTTTTTATGTGAGATAATTTACCCCATTATACTTCTCTCTTCCTCCTTTTCCCACTGCATCCCACTTTCTCATCTCTTAATTTTATTTTTAGATATCATTCTATCATAGTCAACTCATAATCATGTCCTCTGGTCTATATATAATCTTTCAAAATGTCTTCATAATGATACATTTCTTAGAAGTTACAAGTTCTATCTTTCCATGTAAGAATGTAAGCAGTTTAACCTTAGTGAATATTTTATGATTTCTCTTTCCTTTTTATTTTTTTATGTTTGTTTTGAGTGTTGTACTTGAAAGTCAAATTTTCTATTCAGGTCTGGTCTTTTTTTTTTTTTTTCTTTTTACCAGAAATGCTTGAAAGTCCTCTATTTTATTAAATATCCACCTCCCTTCCCCAAAGGATTATGCTCAGTTTTGTTGGGTAAATGATTCATGGTTATAATCTTTGCTTTTTTTTTGGGGGGGGGTTGTTGTTGTTGGTGGTGGTGGTTTTTTTGCCTTCTGTAGTATCATATAACAAGGTCCCCAATTCTTTAATGTAGAAGCTGCTAAATCTTGTGTTTTTAAGACGAAGACTCCATGATATTTGAATTGGTCTTTTGTGGCTATTTGCAATATATTCTCCTTGATCTGATAACTCTGTAATTTGGCTGTAATATTCCTGGGAGTTTTCATTTTGAGATCCCTTTCAGGAGATGATTGGTGGATTTCTATTTTGCCCTCTGGTTCAGGGATAACAAAACAGTTTTCTTTGATAATCACTTGAAAATGATATTTAAACCTTTTTCCTTTTTTGTTCATGGATTTCAGGCAGCCCAGTAATTCTTAAATTATCCTTTTCTGATCTATTTTCCAGGTCAATTGTTTTTCAATGAGATAGTTCACATTTTCTTCTGTTTTTTTTTTTTTTCGCTCTTTTTTGTTTTGCTGTTTCTTGATGTTTCATGGAGTCATTAATTTACACTTGCCTAATTCTGATTTTTAAGGAATTGTTATATTCCTTTTGTACTTTCTTTTCCATTTGGTCAATTCTACTATTTAAGGAGTTCTTCCATCCAAAGGATTTTTCTATATCTTTTACCATTTAGACTATTATGTTTTTAAGGTTTCATTTTTCTTCAGAATTTTCTTTTGTTTCCTCTAGCTGTTGATTCTTTTCATGATTTTCTTGCATCACTCATTTCTTTTCATAATTTTCCCTCTACCTCTCTTATTTGATTTTTAAAATCATTTTTGAGTTCTTCTAGGAATTCTTTTGGGACTTGAGACAGACCTTTCCTGTAAACCTTGTAAGTTGTCTTGGATTGGAAAATTGTTTCACGTTATCCCTTTGTGTGTGATGATGCTTCAGAATTTGTTTTTGATACATTACTTTAAAGTTGTTTAGAGGGGAACTGGGGAGTGAACAGGTGGGTTCTTGTCTTTATTCCATCATCTTGGCTCTGCCTCCCCTACTTCAGATATTTTTTGGTTTTGTGTCTTTGACTCTTCATCATCTTATTTAGGGTTTCTTTTGCAAAGAGACTGAAGTGATTTTCCATTTCTTTATCTCGATAATTTTACATATGAGGAAACTGAGGTAAAGACAATTAAGTGACTTGCCCAGAGTCCCAGAACTGGAGAGAGAGAGAGAGAGAGAGAGAGAGAGAGAGATCTACAAACATGTGTGGGAGATGTGATTAGACATCAGCTCATGTGAAGAAACCTGGAGGATTTTAGTGGACTGCACACTCCATATGATTCAGAAGTATGATGTAGCTGCAAAAAGAACACACATCATCTAAGGGAAAATTAATAGAAACATTGGCTTCAGAGATTGGGAGGTGATAATCCTCCTGCTTGGCCCTCATCAGACTACATCTGGATTGCCGAGCTCACTTCTGAAGGCCACATCTGCCTGACACCCATCAGAAGTCAGTTACGATGCTGAGGAGCTCTGAAGAATTGATTATATGGAGAGTGGATAAAGAAGAGTCATCTATTGGGGAAAGTGCAGTGGGCTTTGGGAGGAGATCAGAGTTCCTCCCTTAATTTCATGACATGATTCTCTGATCCTCTTTTATCAGGCTATTCATTCCTTATCAATATCATTTGCTACTCCTTAGAGTGAGCATATTTCTTAGAAGCAGACTTCAGGCACCTTGTCTTGCTGCATCTTCTCTTAATGGTTTTATCAGATGCCCAGGATCAGAGATCATGTCCAAACTTATAATCAGTCTTCATCTCAATCCTGAACTGCAAACCTCCATACCAGAGCCTGTCTCCTAGATACCCACCACCACCACCATGTTATATAGACTTAGTGGATTTATAAATTCTTCAGTCTCACCCAAACCTGCCCTTCCTCCAAATTCTCCTGTTTCAGTGGAGGACACCACACCCTTTCAGTTTAGGAAGTTCATAACCCCATCCTTTTCAATTCCCCAACCTCCCTCACCCTTCATATCACATATCACCCTTCAGTCACTTTCATCATTTGAAATAAATACATCTCTTAAAAGTTATCAAGTATTTCTAAATTGTTCAGTCTGATGGATTTTGCTCAGTCCTAACCCTTCTTAAGCTCTCTCCTGCATTTCCCAGTTCTGACCATCCTGGCCTCTTGAATGTTTGCCCTTTCTGGGTCTTGTCTGGCTCTCCTCTCTTCTGCTTCTCCATCTGGGTTTTTCCTGACCAGTCCTTTTGTGTGTCCTTTGCTGGCTCATTGTCTCCATTGCTGCCCTCCTGTGACTGTCCCTCAAGTTCCTGTCTCTGGTCTTCTTCTTTTCTTCTTTCTCTCTTTTTTTTTCTCCTTCACTTATTGACCTCATCAGTTCCTTGGGATTTATCATCCTCTCTTGCAGATATGTCTTAGATTTGCAGATCTAGCTCCCATCTTTCCCCCAAATTTTAATCCCAATTGCCAATTGAACTAATTGCAATACTATCTGTTTCAAATGGGATGCCTGGGAGCTATCTCAAATGCAGCATTTCTAAAATAAAATTCAGCACACACACACACACACACACACACACACACACACACACTCACATGCCAATAAAAAAATTCTTTTCTAAATTTCTTGCCTTTCCTAAATTTCTGAATTTCCATTGAATGCCACTAAGCTTCTAGCCCCCTTAGCTTTAGTGGAACAATCCCAGGGCTATCTGCATCTTCTCCATTTCCTTCACCTCACCTATCCAAGTCTGTTGCCTAACCTTTCCCTTTCTTATTCACACAACAACTCTTGCATGGAAGCCCATCTCTCCACTCCACAGCCACCAGCCTTGTTCAAACCCTCATCACCTCTAGCCCAGATTAGTACAACAGTTTCCTGGTTGGTCTACCTGCCTCAAATCTTTCACCACTTCTGTTCGTTCTACACAATGCTGCCAGAGTCATTTTCCATAAATGCAGATCAGATCACATGACTCCCATATTCCATAAAACCCAATGCCTTCCTTTTGCTTTTAGGATTGATTTCCAATTTCTCTTTTTAGCTTTTAAAGCCCTACTCAAGTTGACCTGAACCTAGCTTTCTCCATACTTTGCAGTCCAGCCACCTGCCCTTCTCTGTGTTCTTCATACAAAATGGCTGATTTCCCTCTTCCATACTTTGATTCATTCTTCATCATCTCTGCATCATGAAATCCTTGTTTTATATATATATATAATATATATATATATATATATATATAAAACAAGGATTTCATATATATATATATGATATATATATATAAGCTCAATCACCAATTTCTGCAAGAAGACCTTTCCTACTACCCCTCAACTTCTTGTACTCTCTCTCTGATAACCTTGTTTTTAGCTACTCTGCATTTATTTGCATTTATTTTCTTTATAAGTATTGTACATATACTTATACATGTCCTTGCTGTCTTCCCCAGCTGAATGGAAGCTCTTGGTTTGCAAGGACTATTTCATTAATTGTATCACTACCCCCGGTACATTGTACACATCCTAATAGTAGACGTTGTATAAATGCTTATTGATGAACATTGGGAGATTGTTTCACAAGTTTATTATCATTCCTGGTCAGTACTATTTGGATATTCCTTTAAATTATGAGATTAAGTGTATCTGGAGCATGTCATGGTCCCATTTTCCTCCCCTTCCATCATCATCATTTTCTTCCCTATGTGACTTTGGCAAGGCCATTTAGCATCTCTAGGATTCATGTTCCTGATTTGTTAAGACAGTAGTATGCTGGTATATTGGAGAAGGAAATGGTAAAACACTCCAGTATCTCTTCGATGCAAACCCCAAATGGAGCCATGAAAAGGAATCATACATGATGGAAAAAATAGCAATGGTGTTGGTAAATGTTTAACAACTGACTGGGGTGGGGGGGAAAATGTATACATGAGATTCTTTTAAAGTTGAATCCACCTAATTAACATTTCTCCATCACTTTTTAAAGTCACAACAATCAGCCAAACAATAAATCAAACCTTGATTTGTGGCCTTTGCCAGTTTCCTAACTGTAAATGCTTAAACTGAAAATTAAACAGTTGGCTCTCAAGAGCCATCCAAGCTCTGATTCCTGACACTCTGGGATTCCCAGAACACTCTGGGATTAAAGTCTAATCTAGCTTTTGGCCAATGACCCAATTGTCCTTATCACTGTCACCAGAGAGACAGTGTGATGTCATGTCTTCCAACCCAAGTAGACATGGATTAAAATTGTGCCTCTGCTTTAATTAGCTGTGGGACTTTGGGCAAATTATGTAACTTCTCAGTGATCTTTGCAACTTCCGAAGACTAAGGGTTCCAAATGGCTCATGGATTTGGTGGTATCTCTCCCTACAATAATATTTAAAATTTTGCATATTCTTTTCTTAACACTATGCTGTGAGCTAGGTAGTCCAAGTATTGTTTTAGCCCCATTTTTTTTTGCAAAGAAAATGGGGCTCAGAGAAGTTAAATTGACCAAAGCCGCACAGTTGTATAAATACCAGAAAGAGAATTTGAACTCATACCTTCTGACCCCATATCAATGCTCTTTCCACTACATGCACTCAATGTTTTCCCTCTGTCCTTCACTCACCTCTATAAGAGTAGAATATGTGGATGTTGAGCTGACCTGGCTCCCAGCAGCCACAAAAGTTTCAAAGCAACAGAAGAGGGAGCTCACAATGTGTTTGCCCTTCTGGGAGGGAGGCCTCCTCCAAAGCTGCTGAGAGAGTTGGAGGTTCATTTAATGACTCCTCCAATCAGACCCACTCCCACACTCTCTCTCCATCAAAGTGATGGCTCATTAAGCACAGTCAAATAGCAAGTAGAGAGTTGGCTCCGAACCTGAGAAAATCAGCCTGGTGATTAAGCAACATCCCTGGCCCACTTGGTTTCCTCTCTCCTTCCAAAGTGGCAAAAGATCAAGGCCTCTGAACTGAAACAACAAAAGGAAAATAGCTTGCAGGTTTTACATCTGGAGACCAGAAGTGGATTTTTGCTAAGAAGAGAGGTGAAGGGGACCATTTAGAAATGGCTTCTCTGTCTCTTAGATCAGTCTCTTCCGTGGTTCAGGTCCTGGATGATGGTGCCCCTAGGGGAGCCAATGCCAAATGCCAAGGTAGACTGCAAGAGGTCAGGAAATGTCATCTATTGTCAAAGCGAAAGCACCTTGGCTCCTTTGTCTCCCTGCATCAAGACAGGGCACTGTCTGTTTCAAAAGCAGAGACTTCGGGGGGTAGAGAGGAATTGTCTTTTTTTCTTTCTTTCTTTACTCTTTCCTGCTAAGTGAGGAATATCGGTGGAGCCTGTTATAAATCTCCCAAAGATAACTATCCCATTACATACCCAGTCAGTCTTGAAAACATCAGTGGCCAATTAGAAACCGGTTAGAGGTCATGGCAGTTCTCCCAATAGCTCTTCTACAGGTGCCACATGTCTGTAATTATGTGGGCCCTGAAGGAAAAGGGGCTCAGAGAGTTATGGGAACTCACTCTGGAGCTGCCTGCTCAAGTACCTTTTACAAAACAGTACTTTGGGTATCTACCCTCATCTTGAAAAGGAATCAAGGAAGGATAGAAAGAAGGAAAGAAGGAAGGAAGGAAGGAAGGAAGGAAGGAAGGAAGGAAGGAAGGAAGGAAGGAAGGAAGGAAGGAAGGAAGGAAGGAAGGAAGGAAGGAAGGAAGGAAGGGAAGGAGGGAAGGAGGGAGGAAGGAAGCTCAAGTCCAGTTCTTTTCTGGGCTGGCTCCATCACCTCACCTGCCCTCGCCTCAGCAGGTCACTGGATTACCCTGGGAAGGGACCACACAGGTCCAACTAAATTCTAAGTTTACGATAACCTTGATGTGCATCTGTGGGAGCTCCCCAGGTGGTTCATTGCTCCTCCTCAGAGGGGTCGCTACAGAATCCCCACTAACGTGCTTCCATGTCACACAGAGCAGTCACGGGGATAATATTAACTCTTAGATGTGGAATATTCCTTAAGCAATAAAACAAAAGCAATAACCCCAATATTTCTGCAGCAGAAAACAAAAGCGCTCATAATCCCAATACAGCCCTTCACCCTTTAGCCCGAGTCACTCTCCTTCCTGTGACGTTGCTAGTGGAGGAGAATGGATGCGACATGCGCACCTAGCCGTGAGGCAGATGAACGGGACGTCCTTGCCCGAGGTTTCATTGCTCTGGAATTACTCAGGGACTGCAGAGCGTCAGGTCTTCGGAGTCTGGCGAAGAGCCTGCCCCACGTGTCCCTTGCAATCTGGCTCTTTTCTTCTCCTCACTGCCCCCCCGGGAAGCTGCCTCTGCTTCTCTCAGGCCATCGAAGAATATTCAACTTTCAAAAATAATTTTTAATATAGAATATATATTTATTGTATATATTTATAATATAATATATATTTATAACATGTATACTATATTATATATAAATTATAATTTTTAATAAATAGGAGGATTTTGCTCTCTCGAGGCTGGGGTCCAGATCGACGGCAGGCCCTCATTTGTCTCAGCTGCACACAGCGGCAGCCAGCTTGTCCCTCAGAAGGAGTCTATTTTTGCCCAACTTCCCTCCTGTCAAAAAACCTCCCAGCTCAAGTGCTGGGGCCTTAGCCCGCTCTCAGCCTGTAGAGGGCACAAGAGAGCAACACACGCAAGCCCTGGTGGCATTCTAGGCGTCGGGCTTGTCCAGAGGACCCCCTGCAGCCTCTGCGGAGCCCGACTTCAGCCGGCTCTCCCTCACCCAGCGGTGAGCTGAGGCAGCTGCTGCTCTGCCCCGCTCTGCGGTGCTTTTAGGCTGCAGAAGGAAGTTCTCTGTGTCTGTGTCTCTGCTTATTCCTGTCTCTTTTCCCCTCTCTGTCCCTGTATCCCTTACTCTGTCCCTATATCCCTTACTCTGTCTCTGTCTCTGTCTCTGTCTCTGTCTCTGTCTCTCTCTCTCTCTCTCTCTGGATCTCTCTCTCTGTCTCTCTGTCTCTGTCTCTCTGTCTCTGTCTCTCTGTCTCTGTCTCTGTCTCTCTGTCTCTGTCTGTCTCTTTGTCTCTGTCTCTCTGTCTCTGTCTCTGTTTCTCTGTCTCTGTCTCTTTGTCTCTCTGTCTCTGTCTGTCTCTTTGTCTCTGTCTCTCTCCCTCTCTTTATCTCTGTCTCTGTCTCTTTGTCTCTCTGTCTCTGTCTCTGTCTCTTTGTCTCTCTGTCTCTGTCTCTCTGTCTCTATCTCTCCCCCAACCCTCTATCTTTCGCTTTCTCCCTTCTTCTTTCTGTCTCTTTTTCTGTCCCACCCCTCCTGACTTCTAATGCTGAAAACCAGGGTCTCCTTATAAACAGTGACCCATCTCTCATTTAGGCTGAGAAACTCCAAATTCCCGTGATTATCAGTCAAGTATCACTCACATTGTCATCCACACTGATCCCAAAAGAATTTTTATTTTTATTTTCACATTTCTCAGCACGACCTTCAAAACCCTGAAGAGTCACATGTGAAGGAGGAAGGGTCTCTGGCAGAGACTCGATGGGCGCCATGGCACTGCAGCCATCCTCCCTGTGATGGTGCCCGGGCACCGGAGGGACGTGCTTGTATCCATCCTCCCTGTGATGGTGCCCGAGCACCCGTGGGACATTTTGCAACCATCCTCCCTGTGACGGTGCTCGAGCACCGGAGGGACGCGCTGTATCCATCCTCCCTGTGATGGTGCCCAGGCATCAGTGGGACGCGCTTTCACTCAGGGCCTCTCCGCAGGCTGTTTCTTCCCAAGCACTTTCCCTATGATGCTGTTTCTCCTCAAGTTGCTTTGATCCTTGCCCGCTCCTTTTAGTAAAGAAAATGTGCTCAGACAAAAAGGGAACTTCCTTGCATTTGAGAGACGGGATTAGGCTTTCCTTGGAAAGGAATGGAACTCTCCCAAGCCCAGATGGAGCTGTCATTACCCGGATCCTGCTTCTTAGTGGATGGCAAAGGCTTCCAAGAAAGCAAAGCTTTTCGGGGAGTGCAGGAGTCTGTTCTTTTCTCTCTGCTACAGCAAGGGGAGCAGAGGAGGGGTGCTGGGGGGCACCGAGTACAGGTCCCAAGGACCGTAGCCAGGAGCAGAAGCTAAAGTAATCAAGTGCAAGTAAGAGGAGTCAGTTCTATTGAGAACTGCCCGTAAATTTCTGTTTGGGAGCCAGCCACCAGTTCTCGTGACTGCTATCTTGTGTCCCTCCCATAGCCGTGTCATTCGTCTTCTCACCTGGACTATTATAAAACCTCCTCCTTGGTCCCCCTTCTTCCAATTTCCCCCTCTAATCCCTCTTCCCACCAATGGCCAAAATAAACAAAATAATCCTCACTCTAATCATGTCACCGGCTCTGTTCCAGTGGTTACCTGTTGTCTGTAAGGTAAATACGGTCCCCCTGGTTCTGAGAGTCCCCTCAGGACTTGGGACCCCAGCCCTTTACTTAGCTCAACCCTCATGCCCTGGAACCCACTGTATTCCATCCCCAACAATCCCTCAGACCTCCTGTCTCGGTCAAATCAAAAGAGAACATTGAAAAGAGCAAACATCATGAAAGCAAGAATCCCTCAAAGGTCGCCCAGCACAGTGTCCAATAACCCTAGGCTTCCTTCCAAAGCACCAAGGCGGCCAGATCCTGCTCCCGAGTGCCCGGGGCACTTACAGCTTATCCACAAAACTGCCTCATTCTATATAGGATTGGGAGCTGGGGTGGGTGGATAAAGGAGCAGGCTGTAAGACAGCCACATGGAAATAGAAATGGATTCCATCCCAGTGCTGATTGCTATGTGGTACCCCTCATGGACCAATAAGGAAAGTGAGGAATCATGGCCCATAACCTAGCGGATGGGAGGGAAAGGGAAGGCAAGAGGAGGCAAGGGAGGGGACCTTGGTTGGGACATCTTCTCTCATCTCCTAACATCTTCTTCTATTCCCTGAGACTCAATTCCATGTCTATCTCAGAGAGAGAATCCTGGCTCAAGCAGTGATGGCTCCCTTGGCCTCTGCCACAGAGAACTTGAGACGTGCACATTGGCCTTTCCTGGCCTCCTTTGCTTTAGATTTCTATCTCCTTTTCAGGGAGGCTCTGGGCTCCCTCTCACCTCCTCGCTCTGCCTTTGCAGTTGGCAGCCCGGAAGGGCAAACTTCTCAGAAACCCGGCTTTGTCTCAACCCTCAAGCTCTCCTCCTTCCTTCAGGAGACCTGTCTGCACCCCCCTCCAGTGGGGAACGACCCCACCCTCCCATCCAGGTTCCCCGTATCTGCTTTAGATGCATTTGATCGATTTTAGGGTGGGGGGGGAAGGGGGCTGTCTCTCATTTCAACTTAAATGGCAGAAGGAGGGGAGTCATTTTGCTTTTCTCTTGGTCTCCTTTGAACCTGACAAGTAAATACTTGGTAAGTGGCTGCATATTGAATGAAGAAGCCTCCATAGAATGTAAGCTCCTTTAAGGGGTTTTCGCCCTTGCAACCCCAGAATCTCTCCTAGTGGTTAACACATAATAGTACTTCATCATTTCCAATTGCATTGTTATCCCTCTACCCACAGCACCTTTCCCAGTGGCTGCCCCCAGCAGCTGCCTGCTAATCGTCTGATGTTTGCGAGTTTTTCTCCCCCTCTACCCAACGTGGAACACACAGTGAGCCTTCCCACTGATGTTTAAAATAGACAACTTTCTCCTCATCTTCCGATCCTATTCGGGCCCAAAATTGGCCCAAATGAGGCTGTGGACATCCCTTGTCCATATTCCATGGTGATAAACCAAGATAAAGTGTTCCCCAGGGAGGGTTCTTTTTCTCACTCGTCATCTCTGGGTCTGGGGAGCCCTGTGTCACCCACAGACCTGCAAGGCAACATCCTGAGATAGACTCAAGACTGACTCTTCTCTGAAGTCTGCTTAGAACATTAGCTCGAGCTAAGAGAGCTCCAGAGCATGGTCGGTGGTACTGAATTCTGACATGAGCACAAATAAAAGCAACAGACCCCCAACAATGGGTGACCTGATATAGTCGCACATTTAAAGTCATTTAAATTTATCTAAATATAAAGCAGTTTAAAGTCTCCAGGGCTTCCAAGCGTGAAAATCCCTTGGCCCAGTGGATCACGGCTCACAGCACGATGAGTTTTATGAAGAGAAAGAGCTTAGGTGAGTGTTTCATGTGCCCTTTGCCCCCTTTAGATGATGTCACCCGCAGAAGGCGAGGGGATGGGGACAATGTCCCCTGCGGATCCCCGGCCGAGGACCTGGGGGGAGGCAGCAGCAGGGGGAGACCCAAGCTCCCCTGGTTGCCCCTAATCTAAAGCATCTTTTACTGAGTGATGGAGTGAAGAGGATCTGGCCCCAGACAGAGAGAATCGCAAAGCATCAAAGGGGCCGCAAATTCATTCCTTCTGGAAGGGGCTTTCCACTTTGCTCTGCTCTGACTCTCTCCGCCCCCTTCCCCCTTTTCTCATCTTCCAATCCCAGAGATGCCTTCGTGGGGAAGCGTCAGGATGGCCCTGTCTCCGCTGGGCTGTGTTACAGCTTCCTCCCAGACTAGGGGGATGGGGGGGGTAGAGAGGGGGTTGGGAAGGGACAAGAAACAACAGACTTGGGCTACTGGGACAGTGATGAGGGGCTCCCTGGATTCCATGGTGGGGCCAGAATGCTTCCAAGAAGAGCTTCAGAGGCAGATAGATGTGTTTGTGAAATGCCGAAACCTGCTGCCTCTGCTCCCACTTCCCCTGCCCCTCAGTCCTCCCCCTCTCATTTCCTGCCCCTCAGTCCTCCCCCTCCCACCTCCCCTGCTTCTCAGTCCTCCCCCTCCCACCTTCCCTGCCCCTCAGTCCTCCCCCTCCCACTTCTCCTGCCCCTCCTTCCTCCTTCCTCTCACTTCCTCTGCCCCTCAGTCCTCCCCCTCTCACTTCCCCTGCTCCTCAGTCCTCCCCCTCCCACCTCCCCTGCTTCTCAGTCCTCCCCCTCCCACTTCTCCTGCCCCTCCTTCCTCCTTCCTCTCACTTCCCCTGCCCCTCAGTCCTCCCCCTCTCATTTCCCTGCCCCTCAGTCCTCCCCCTCTCACTTCCCCTGCTCCTCAGTCCTCCCCCTCCCACCTCTCCTGCCCTCAGTCCTCCCCCTCCCACTTCTCCTGCCCCTCCTTACTCCTTCCTCCCACTTCACTTCTGCTGCCGCCAGCTGTGTGACCTTGGAGCAGTGATTTCCCAGCCCTCTCTGGGCTTCCATCTCCCCCTCTATAAAGCAGACAGCTCCTAAAGCCTCTGCCCACTCTCCCAGAGGCCCTTGGGTCGGTGGATTCCAATTCCTGTAGAAAGGCTTGTCTCCTCCATGATTCTCAGCGTGGGCAGCGCGGTGGGTGTTCCTGGGGTCAGAGGCCCAGCATTGTTCTCCCAGTCCCTCTGCTCACTCCGAGACTTTGGGATTCACTTTTCTCACCTTTAAAAAGGGTGGGAGAAGGTAGAGACCTGGCCTAGAGCTGGAAGGAGCCCAGAGGGGAGCTCCTGGGGTTGGATGGGGAGTAATTCACCCTCACCTCCTCCTCCAACAGTGAGCTCAGCAGCACAGCCTCCAGGAATGAAAGTTCCCAGCCTTTCACAGCTCAGTGGTGGGGGAGGGAGAGAGAGGAGAGGAGACTTTGCTACGGGAGAATCACAAGAATGGGGGGAAGAGGAGGCAGGAAATGGCCCCTGAAAAGAAAGACGTGACGAGACAGAAGCCCTCCAAAGTCCTGCTTGTAGGGGACGCTCCAGGAAACTTCTCTGCCTTCTGGAGAACTTAGGGAAGAGTGGGATTGATTCCCATCATTTAGGGCTGCTTCAAGGTGGATTGCAAGATCACATGTCATTACCTGAAAATGATGGGGGTGGGATTTGTGAAGATTCTCTTAATAAATCACTGAATGATCTCCTGGGTCTAAGGAGACACCCTAGAGGGTTTGGCCCAAATGGTGTCCACAGCTCCTTCCATCTTCTCTGGGCTCGAATCCAGATCCTGTCATTTACCTGTGCTACCTCAGTTCTCCAGCTAGGTCAGTAAAGGGACTAGAACAGGTGGCCGCTCGTGTCCCTTCTCTGGCTCTCAGTGTCCTGGTCTGTAAAACGAGGGAGATGCTACCAGGTAGCCAGGCTCTTCCTAGGGGTGTGTGCAATGTAGCCAGGACCCAGACCTGGCCCCCGTGTCCTGGAAGCTCCCTTAAAACCCAGACGCTGGAGTTCTCGGTGCATTTTACCATGAGAAAGGTCATCTCGGGAATTAGACTCCCAGCACAATCCAGAAAAATCTATTTAATACATTATATATTGAAAATACTAGAGATTTGAAATGGGGAAGAAATCAAATGATTTCAAAGCAAGCAGAAGTTTAAGAAATTAGTAGGAAAAAATGTTGCTTATTAAAAAAAGTGAATGCTGGATCCTAAGAGACAGGATGATGTAGCAGAAAGAATGGAGGATTTGGAGTCCATTGCTTCTTGGGCATGTAAACTTATCACGACAATGTCTGAACTTCAACTTCCTTGAATGTCAAATGAGGAGAGCGGGATTTTCACATGTTGACTCTTCAAACACTGGTCTGGGCCCTCCTTACATCGGTACCGTTTGCCCCTCTCCGGACACCCGCAGGGTCTTTGGGGACTTATGCATAACAGATCTTGAGTAGGAAGGGACCACGAAGGAAGTCATCATGTTCTACGCCTTCATTTTAAAAAGGAGAAAACTGAAGCAGAGGGGGATTAAGCACCTTACTCTCTTGACTCATATAGTTAGTAAGTGAATCAGAATTGAAACTCCACTTTTCCCAACATCAAAACTCTATCCAAAGGAATATCTTCCTTCTCTTCCATGCTAATCCTCAGGAGATGAGAACTGTACTATAGATAACCAGGCTTTATGATAGATACATAGTCCATTTTCTGTGTCGGGTCTGGAATCAGGAAGACCTGAGTTCAAATTCAGCCTCAGACATTCACTAGCCATCTGATCCTGATCCTGTATGCCTCAGCTTTCCCATCTGTAAAATGGGACTCATTATGTAGTATCTTCCTTACAGGTTCTTTGGAGGATCAAATGAAATATTAATTAATAATAAATATTAAGCTATAGTTATTAGTATTATTAGCCAACCCCTTCCTTTCTCAAAGATTTTCCAACATGGCACTACTTGTCAGAGTTTGTGCTCCTCTGTTATAGCCTTCGAGAAGAATAATCACAGACTATAATTCTAGATATCTGTGTTATCTAAATGATGTAGCTATTTGGGTATCAATTTATTATATGTTTATATATATATATATATATATATATATATATATACATATAGACATAGATATCTTTAAATCACCTTCATTTCTTAGTGTGTTCCTCCCCTTTCCTCAAAGAGAGAGCAATTCTTTGGAAGCTAGCAGTGAGTAGAGCATTGGACCTGGAATCAGGAAGCCCTGAGTTCTAATGTCATCTTGTTTTTCTCAACTGCAGAATGGTGATGGAAATAGTATCTTCCTCCCAGGGTTGTTGTAAGGATAAAATGAGAGAATATTTGTAAAATGCTTTGCAAACCTTAAAAAAAAAGGGTATTATTTTTCATAACAGTTTCCCTCAAAAAAGTATATAAATATTTTAACATATTTTTAAAGTTTTGAGTTTCAAATTCTATCCCTTCCCATTCCCCCCAAGCAGGAAGCACTCTCATACAGTTTATACATGTGCAATCATGTAAAACATTTTTATATTAGCCATTATGTACAAGAAGACTCAAAAAAAGAAAGAGTGAGAAAGAAAAAGAGAGAAAGAAAAAAGAAAAAAGAAAGAAAGAGAGAGAGAGAGAGAGAGAGAGAGAGAGAGAGAGAGAGAGAGAGAGAGAGAGAGAGACAGAGGGAAAGAGAGGAAGGAAGGAAGAAAAAAAAGATCATACTTCAATCTGTGTTTAGATAAAATTAGGTTTTTTTTTCCCCCTCTGGGGTTAGAAAGCATGCTTCATCATGAATCCTTTGGGAATTGTCTAGGATCATTATATTACTAAGAATAGCTAAATCATTCACAATTTCTCTTCAAACAATATTGCTGTTCCTGTGTACAACATTCTCCTGATTCTGTTCCCTTCACTTTGCATCAATTCATGAAAGTCTTTCCAGGTTTTTATGAGATCATCCTGTTTGTCTTTTCTTAGAACACAATAACATTTCATTACAGTCATATAAACAGATATTCCCTAATTAATGGGAAATTTCCGATTCTAAGCCACCACACAAAAAGACTAATGGCTATCATTAATCATTTTTTTTTAAAAGCAATTAAACAGAATTAGCAAATATAGCAACAAAATCTGATTTTCTATTTACTATTTCCAACACATAACCATGACTTCTTCAAAGAACCCCAATCCAATTGAGGTGCTGGGCAAGGAGTGGGCAGAGGTTATTTGTATGAGCTCAATTATATGATCGGTGTGGGTGATAGGAGAGTAGCATCATAGACTTGGAGATGGAAAGGACCTTGGACATTGGCTTCTCTTTATCTTATTTCAGATTAACTGCAGGTCTGTTTCCTCCTATAGTTTGCTTGCTTCTTTGTGAGATTGTGCTGATCATAAACTTCCAAGCTTGGCTTATACAATGTTTCACAAATGGATTTGTACTCTCACCCAATGTGCTCTAATTTCTTTGCTTGCCCCCGCCATCTAGATTGTCAGAAGATAATATGATTTTAGGATAAGGAATTTCTGGGCTTTTTTTGGTCTCTTCATAGTAATGAAAGTCATGTAATAGTGAAATTTCTTTAAGTAAAAACTTATGTATTTTTCCATTTTCCATAGTTGGCAGTTATTTAAATATGTTGGATTGAAATTGTAAATGAACACAATCCTAATTTTTATCTTTATATGTAATTTTGGGTGTGTTATACATTTACTTAAAATATTTGCGGGTTTATTCTGGAGAGCAATTTGAAACTTTGCCCAAATGCTTATCAAATTGTTCCTACTCTCTGATCTAGCAATGTGTTTACTGGATTTATATCCCAAAAAGATCATAAAAAACAGAAAAGGATCCACATGTGCAAAAATGTTTGTGGCAGCTCTTTTTGTAATGGCAAGGACCTGGAAACTGGATGCCCATCAGCTGGGGAATGGCTGAATAAGTTATGCTATCTGAATGTTTGGGAATATTATTGTTCTATAAGAAATGATCAGCAGGATGATTTCAGAAAGGCCTGGAGAGACTTACATGAACTGATGTTAAGTGAAGTGAACAGAATGAAGAGAACATTGTACACAGCAACAAGATTATGTGATGATCAACTGTGGATTTGGCTTTTTCAACAATGAGGTGATTCTGATCAATTCCAGATCTGGTTGGGGTAAAGTTTGAGGAAATGAAATTATTTGGAAGCTTTCCTGGAGATGATGATGATGATGGTGATGATGATGATGATGATTATAAAGTACTTTTATGTTTTACAAGGCATTTTTGTACATATTCTCTAATTTGATCCTTACAATAATCCTATGAGATAGCTGCTCTAATAATCCCACTTTGTAGATGAGGAAACTGAGGCAGACAGAGGTTAAGTGACTTGTAAAGGATCACACAACTAGCAAATATTTGAAGCAGAATTCTAACTCAGATCTTCCTGACTCCAAATCCAGGAATCACTGGGAAGAATCTCATGCAATGGGTTTTATTGGGAGATACTGAAAGTTTTCAGTAAGAAACAATTATTCCTGAAGGACTGGGAAGTCATGAATCAATGTGACAAAGACAGGAGTGACTGGACCCTTCCCTTTTCCTACATATATAGTTATATATAGTTCAGTCACAGTGAGATCATTGCAGTCACAGGTCATGGGACCCCAAATAAAGTGACCCCAAAAATTCAAGGTAAGGCTAGATCTGGATCTTACATTTTCTGTCCCCACAGGTGAATCATTTCCTAAATGTGCGCATATGTTCTCCTCCCCTTTATTCTTCTCATTTCTTTTTCAGTTCAATTCAGTATATATTATTATGGTCTTATTCTTTACAAGACACAATGCTAGAGTGTGTGTGTGTGTGTGTGTGTGTGTGTGTGTGTGCATGTGCGTGCAAAGTCTATTGATGATGATAGAAAGTATAGAACTATATTGATTCTGAAGATGTCATGCACAGAGTCTGGCCCACATATAAAGGCTTTTTCTCTTTCTCATGCATATCACTAAACTTCAGGAATTACAACTATGTAAGAGTGGAATCATGTGCCTTTACTCCGATTTCTCCACTCCTGGAGGTCTCCAAGCAAAGACTAGATGGTTATCAAGCAACCGTCAAAGAGTCATCCACATATTGAAGCTCCAGCTAAGGCATGGATTGAACTAGATGTCCTCTGAAGTCCTCTCCAGCTCTGAGATTCTAGGATTCCAAATAAAATTTCAAAAACCTTCCATGCAGAAGAACTGGAAAAGACATTCTTTTAAAACCAGAATTGTGGTAGTACAATGTTTGGGGTTGGGGGGCACTGGGGATACATATGTAAGTTTGGGATCCAGGGGGATAACATACTCTCCACCTACTTCCTTTCCAAGACCTGGTCTTATGATGCTGTTACCTGAAGACTAGGTACCCTGAAAAACAGTTAGAGGCTCCAGGGAGTTGTTGAAAGCCTGAGAGCTAAGAAAGCAAACTTTTCTTTAGACCAATATTTTTCTCTTTAGAATAAAATTTAAGTGCTTTTGGCAACTGCCTTTCACTGACTCCACTCTGATTTCTATGCCAGAGAGGTACTCTGGGTAGACTTGGTAAGTCTGAAGAATAATGTCCAGACAGATGGATTTTTAAAAATTTTCTAAATGTTTTTTTTTTTCATCTCTCCCCAGGAAAAAAATACATTTCAAATCATTTTTTTTACAAGTATGCATCTTATGAAACCCATAGGACAATAAAAAATAAACACCCATTTCAATTTGGATTCTCTAAGTAGGGGGTTAGAAAGACTGGTTTTTAGATCTTCTAAATATACTGGAGCTGGGCTGTCCGATGGGAAGTGAAAACACTCAAAAGGCTCACTACAGCTTCATTAATTGGCATGAATCAAAGCCCAACTGTACAACTCTGGGGCATGTAGCCCAATGTATTCTAATCCTTAGAAGTAGGCTCAAGGCGATAAACAAGCAATAAATCAGTATCGGAGATACTGAATGTGGAAGGGAGATAATGTCTCATTTGCACTGAAATTAAACCTACAGTGGGCAATTCCATTTGTTTTTGTTTTTTTCTAGTTTTCATAGAATTTTTTGTCTGAAAGTATCTTAGACACCCCACTGAGCTTGTCTCTGGTCCCTATCCTATTTCACACTAGGATTTTTAGTATATAAGTCAAGGAGTAGGAAGGCTCATTAGTGAACTATCTGTAGTTAGCCGAGGGGTACCTCTTAGGGGTGGCGGTCCTGACTTACACCAAAGGAACTAGTCTTCCCTCAACATATCCTTAAGCACCCTAAGCACCAAGCTTTGCTAGGCCAACAATGTCCTAGTCACTGACATGACTGAGTCTCAAGCAATATATTCTGCCCACCAACTCCTACCTCCAAATGCTGCTGTTCCAGCTGCTTTCGCCTCCTCGTTTTCCATCTCCTCCTCCTTCTTTTTGGTCTTTCAGAGCTCAGGAGAAGTTAATTCACTTCATTCTTATGTAGAGTAGTAGAAAGAATGCTAGTATTAAGAGTCAGAAAAGATTTGAGTTTGAATGCTATCATACTAGCTGGGTACCCATGATCATGGGTAAGCCATTGGCTTAATCTCTCTAAACCTCATTTTCTCTATCTGTAAAATCATGATAACCAATAAATGCATTTTTCTCCTTACATCTAGTATCACTGGGTAGGTAGAACACTGGCCTCAGAGCCAATGAGACTCTGGCTCCAAAATTTTGTTCGGCTCCTCTTTAGAAGAAAGAGTCATTGTCCCTCACCAGGCTTCAGGATTTTTGTCTGGGTTGGTAGGACCAATGACAGCTTGTGCTCTTTTGTCAAACAAAGCCTTCAAGAAATGGAGGAACTAGAGTAGATGGGGTCCTCATCACCTTCAGATCCTTGTAATCATCAAACTGTTCTCTTCTTTTTCTTTCTTTTCTCCAATACAAATACCCAAGAGTAGCCAATAGGGTCTGGATCAATAGCTTCATTTACAAGGTCATTATTGATGTCAGTCAGTGGGCAAACCGTTCCAAACAACTTTCCAGATTACTATTTTCCCCCAAATTTATTTTAATTAGAAAACAATAAGAAAAAAAGAATAACAGAAAAGGAATACAAAACAAGATGAAACAAACAAAACAAAAGAGAATATTGTTATGTGCCCAGCAGAACATCAGGAAGGATTCAATATATATATATATATATATATATATATATATATATATATATATATATATATATATATATATATACATATATATATAAAACAACAAATTATAAGTATATATATATATGAAATTATGTCTTTTCTTTACTTCCTTGTAAATTGTTTTTTTATTCCCTGATGCTCACCTTTAAAAAAAAAAATTATTCTTTTTTTTCCTCTTTTTCTCTCCCCCACCAATCTCAAGCAGAATATAGTTTTAAAAGATATATTTATGTATACATATGTAGACTCACATTCACATAGTACATATACATACCCTTATACATACACACATATATTTCCTATCCCTGCTGATCCTTTGCTTTAATTCTGCTCCTAACTTGTCTTGCTATTACTTAACCTCCTCCCTTGTCTTCTTCCCACACCCTTTGCTTCCCTGTTTGCCCATCCCATCCCCCTATAAAGAAATATCTTTATAGATTTTGAAGGGTGCTATACCCTTTATACTATATATGTAGTGTTGCTTATGAGTAGATTTTCCTATACTATCTCGTTGAGGTGGTGATCAGTAGATTTTTTTCTATTTCTACTTTCCTGTCATGTTCTATTACTCCAGGACAATTTTCTTGGATTATTTTGCATTATTATGTAAGAGTCCTTTTTTCTTTTTTTGGTCACAACTTTCAGGAAGTCCATTTATTTTTATAATATCTGTTCTCCACATCTGTCATTTTTCTTAAAAGATGTTTCACATTTTGTTCTATTTTTTCATTCTTTATAATCTGTTTTGTTATTTTTTTGGTCTCTGAAAGGTTTACTGGCTTCCCCTTGCCCAATTCTAATTTTCTTTTCTTTTCTTTTCTTTTTTTTTTTTAATAACTTTTTATTGATAGAACTCATGCCAGGGTAATTTTTTACAACATTATCCCTTGCATTCACTTCTGTTCCGATTTTTCCCCTCCCTCCCTCCACCCCCTCCCCCAGATGGCAAGCAATCCTTTACATGTTGAATAGGTTACAGTGTATCCTGGATACAATATACGTGTGCAGAACCGAACAGTTTTCTTGTTGCACAGGGAGAATTGAATTCAGAAGGTATAAATAATCCGGGAAGAAAAACAAAAATGCAAGCAGTTTATATTCATCTCCCACCAATTCTAATTTTCAAAGAGTTGTTTTCATCTTTGAGACTCTGTATCTCCTTTTCTATTTGGTTAACTTTTTTCATAATCATCTTTTTATTTTTTAATGTTTTTCCTCCATGTCTCTTGTTTGATTTTTAAATCCTTTTTTTGGGTTCTATAAATTCTCTCTGGGCAGGAGGCTATTTCATGTTACTCTTTGGGGTGGAAACTTTTTTTACTTGTGTCCTTCTCTGAAGATGAACCCTTGTTCCCATAATAAGTTTCAATAGTGGAGTTCTTTCTTCTTTGTTGGTTCATTTTTTAAAATAAGAGGAATTAGTGCAAGCACTTCTAAATGGGGTGAAGTGATGGTCCCTTCAGCTTTCTTTTCTGACCAGGAACCCCAAACCCAAAGTTCCCCCTTCCAGAAAGTGCCTGAAGCCAGTAGCATCCCTGCCTTCTATCTCTGCACTCCCGGTGTGCTGGTTCCTTCTTGCCTAAGGCCCCATCTCTGCAGCACGGCTGGGCCAGGTGTTCCTGATTAGCCAAGGTTCTCTCAGGTCCCAACTCAGACCTGACTCTCACACTATCCTAGGAAAGTTTCTGTGGTTTCTACTGAGGCTCCAGCCACACCAAACTAGCTCCAGGGCTCCCCACTTGGGAGAGCTAGCCTGGAGGTGTTTGCACTTCAGACAGGTTAATCCCCAACCCTGGATTCTTTCTTTAGATCTTCTCAGGTGGTATGAGGAGGTCCCCTGTTCTGCCCCACGTCTTCTTGATTTTTCACCAGTCTATATTCACCCCGAAGTGCAAATTTGTTGTATTTGTGGGGGAAATATAGAGAGCTTAAATTTCACCAACCTACTCCTCCATCTTCCCCAAATTCTCCCCTTCCAGATCACTTTTTAAATCTAATTTTGGAGTGCTCATTACATAAATTCATGACCTCTACCTTTCCTTTCACCTTGAAGTTCAGATCCATAAAAGTGATGATTGGCCACTCAGAAGGTGGAAAATTCCCATTGATGGGTTTTCTTGCCTGAGAACCAGACAAAATGACCACAGAGTTTTCCAAAATGCAAGGTCAATTTGAGTTTATATTTAATCTTGGCATCAGACCAGCTAAGTGCCTTCAGTTTTCCTATAAGGTTGCAGACTGCTTTCTTATTCTCAAATCAAAATGAACAATTTTTCAATCTCCCAAAGTCCCAACCTGAGCCAACATATTTGTGCAAACTAAGTAGGTGCTGTAAGTGACATAGCAGGATGAGAAAGTCCATAGGTTGGAAAGTAAAGAACAGGAGCATGAGAGAAAGAGAAATCACTTTCTACATTATAAATGAGAGTACCAAAAGGTAGAGGGCTGTGGATGGAGCAAAAAAGTGGGTACTCTATTTTGTAAACCACAATTCATTAATTAAAGCTATTTTTTAGCTGTCAGATGAGTCATCACTCTAGGTTTGTGATTTTGTCTGGGTGTGGCTACCACCAGAGAGCACAATCCTTGGATGATGTGGCAGATGGATCCCACGGAAGTTATTTGGGCTAAGAAATCTATTCCGCTGTGGTCCAGTTGGTAGCCAGCTTCTTGAGACTTCACTGGGCAGCTCCTCAGAGAATAAATACTTCCCTGAGACCAGATTATCTTGGATTTCATTGACAGAGTTTGGTGGCCCCAGGTCATTCCTAAACCCAGTGAACTATTCAAGTAAATGAATCCAAGTAAATGAAATAGTTCAACTATTCAAGTAAAACTTTAGGAGAGACCTGTCCTTGCCCCTGCCTCTCAGGGCCTTTTTGTTGCTCTTAGGTAAGTGTCCCACAGGACCTCAAAGCATTTACTTGGAAAATAAAATCGAGCCTTCCAAGCAGGAGTAATATACAAGCAGCCAAAAGGCCAAGGATTGCTTGTTAAGGGTTGGCTGTGGTACAACCAATGTGTCATGCATTTCATGGACAGCAAGATACCAGGAAAACTCTAGTTATCTGGATAATTTAGGAGCACTGCCCCTAATATAGCAGGTCCCTAGGAATCCGGTTCTATCTAATTGGGCCCCAAAGAGAAAAGGAGTCCCATATGCCTGCAGAGCTATCAAACTGTGCATATCCTTTGATCCAGCAATGTCTCTACTGGGCCTCTATCCCCAAAAGATCATAAAAAGGGGAAAGGATCCACATGTGCAAAAAGGATTGTGGCAGCCCCTTTTGGTAGTGGCAAGGAACTAGAAACTTAATAGATGCCCCTCATTTGGGAAATGGCCGCGTAAATCATGCTATGTAATGTTATAGAATATTATTTTTTTCAAATTTATTTATTTTTAATTCACATTGACTTATGAATCATATTGGGAGAGAAAAATCAGAACAAAGGGAAAAGCCATGGGAGGAAAAAAAAAAAAAAACAGAAAAGAAGTGAATATAATCTGTGTCAATTTACATTCAATCTCCACAGTTCTTTTTCTGGATGTAGATGACATTTTCTGTCCAAAGTCTATTGGGATCACTTTGGATCACTGAACCTCTGAGAAAAACCACTTCTTTCATTGTTGATCATCACACATTCTTGCTCTTATTGTATACCATATATTCCTGTTCTGCTTGTTTCATTTAGTATTAGTTCATGTAAATCTTTCCAGGGTTATGGGATATTATTGTTCTATAGGAAATGATTAGCAGGATGATTTCAGAAAGTCCTGGAAAGACTTGTATGAACTGATGCTAAGTGAAGTAAGCAGAATCAAGAGAACATTGTACAAAGCAACAAATTTATGCGATGATCAGTTCTAATGGACTTAGCTCTTTTCAACAATAGGGTGATTTGGGCCAATTCTAATAGAGATGTGATGGAGAGAGCCGTCTGCATCCAGAGAGAGGATAATGGGGACTGAATGCACATCACAATATAGTATTTTCATTTTTTGTTGTTGTTTGCTTGCATTTTGTTTTCATTCTTATTTTTTCCCTTTTGAGCTGATTTTGTGTGTGTGTGTGTGTGTGTGTGTGTGTGCAGCAGGTTAACTGTGGAAATATGTGAAGAAGAATTGCACATGTTTAACATATGCTGGATTACTTGCTGCCTAGGGGAGAGGGTAGTGGGGAGAAAACATTTGGAAGGGTGAATGTTGAATACTGTCTTTGCATGTATTTTGAAAATTAAAAAAAAACTATTAAAAAAAAAGAAACTAAATTTAAAAAAAAGAAGAAGAAAAGAAGTCTCATTGAGACATGGGAGGGTTTCAGCTCTGACAAATGGAAGACTTGGGTTTTTAAAGAGGACTGATTGGAAAGAATATTTGACTCCATTTTTACTCTTAATTTTTAGTGGAAGATAAAAAAATTCCTTCTGTCTTCAAGGGGGTATGTTATGGGAAGCCAGTTAAATTCAAAGGAATTTTTATCTTTCTCTACCTCTCCCTTTATTTCTCCATTTCTTTCAGTTTCTCCATAAATCTCAGATTTCATTCATGCAGTGAACTCCCAGTGTGGAAACTCCATCCACAGATTGAGATCAGCATCTTTTGTTATTTACAGAGTTAAAGAACTACTTGAAGGCACTGAGATTGTAAAAGCCATGCCGGGGTCTCATGGCTGCTGCTTACCAGGTAGGAGTCCTTGGTCTTCTTGATCCCACCATGCTGTGCTGTCTCCCTTTCAGGTCTTTTTGTGCCTAAAATATATTGACAGGCAATTGAAATCAATCAATCAGCAGCAACTGCTTAATGTTCTCTACTTAGGAAGCATTGGATAGAAAGGTAAAAATGAAACTCTCCTGAGAGGACAGCCTCACTGGTAATAATAATAATAATAATAATAATAATAATAATAATAATAATAATAATAATAAACAATGGTCCCTTTTTTGTCCAGGTTATTATTCAGGAATCATGCATTAGCTAAGAGGCAGTGGGGGAGAGCAGATAGAGCTGTCACAAGAACTGGGTAGACTTGGGTTCAAGTATATCAGTTTTGGAATTGATTTTGAATGTCACCTCTAAGAGGCCCAGGTATTTCTCAAAGAACTTATCGACTCACAATTAAGACTGGGGATGGGAAGTTGTATAAATTTTAAATGAGTTAGAGAACAGGGGCTGCTTCTTTCTTTTTTTTTATATTTTGAGTGACTGAAAAGTAATACTTAATTTAATTAATTAATCATTAATAACTATATATAGAATAAATGTTATGAGAATAAACACCTCATAAAGTCAATTAATTGTAAGGTATTTTGAAAGGGAAGACAATAATTGAGGGATGTGGAAGGGCTTCATGTAAGAGGGGTATTTGAGTTGTAATTTGGAATACAGTAGGTGCTTAATGAATATTTATTAATTGATGAATGGCATTAGAGGTAGTTTCTGTGCTTGGAGTTCCCCATAGCATTGAAATCACAGGCTCGTATATATACCAGTGTGCACACCAGTGTGCATACACAAACACAGTTTTGTAAAAAACTTAAAATTAAGTGAAACCATTCTGGCATGAAACAGAATTTTAGAAGGAACCCCGGGGCTTCTAAGTCCCACTCAAACCTCAACGAGGATGCCCGCAATAGAACGTCCTTGGAAACCTGCACTAAGAAGGGACCCACTGCTTCCCAGGCCGCCCATTCCCACTTGGAAACAGTCCTCATTTTGAGTGTTCTCCCATTGACTTCTCAGCCCACTCTGCTCCCCAGAAGTAAAATTAGAAAGGAAAAGGAAAAGGGGAGGAGGGAATCCGCACAATGTCCATTATTACCCAGCCTCCTGGAGAAGGATTATGGCCAGTTGTGTTTTATTTGAAGGAATGATTGCCGTTTATTTTATTGCCGGTAAAGGCTGCCAACTCTTATGATGATAAAATTGCTGACTTTACAAAGGCTTTATTTATATACTATAGGTCCTGAAAGACAGAGCCAGCCCAGAGGGTAGTCATTCCAGGGTGGGGAAATATCGGTTGGAATTCCAATCAGTGTAACTCATATATTAACTCTCCTCATGCTTTTGTGGCTTCACCAATAAAATGGATGTGGCTAAGAGAACTATTTATATGCCTAAGTAATCCTCAGATCAAGGAAGGGCAGCATAACAGAGAGAAAGAGATGCTGACCTCCGGGTCAGCAGAATTCGGAGTTGCTGGTTCGGACATTTGCTGTCCAGTCAGTCAATAAACTTTATTAAAGTGGCTCCTCCAAAGCACTTGCTGAGCACTGGCCCTCTGACTTCATGGCTCTGAGTATGTTTCCCCATCTGAAAAATAAAAGTATCTGTGCTTGTCTACATCACAGAGACTCTCGGATCCTAGATTTAGTTTTGGGATAGGGGTCATTGCTTCTCGATGGTCATCTAGTGGAACCTTTTCAATTTTACAGATGAGGAAATTTGAGGCCCATGGAGACAAAGCGATCTTACCATGATCAAAAAGCTACCAAATATCAGAGGTGGTGTTGGAGTCTGGATCTTCTCAAACTCTAATTCAGCACTCTATCCACTCTAACCACATTACCTAGGCGACTCAGCGGATCCAGTGCCGAGCTTGAAATCCAGAAAACTTAAATTAAAATTCGACCCCAATAGCTCCTAGTCACTTCATCTCTGTCTGCCTCAGTTTTCTCAATGACAAAATAGGAATAATAATATCATTGATCTCCCAGAGTTGTTGTGAGGATCCAAAAAGATCATAATTGTTGAGTGTCTTACAAACCTGAAAGCACTCTAGAAATTATTGCCCCAATCCTAATAATAAGCAAGCCTGATAGAAAGAGCAGAAGGAAGTTGGGAATGGAAGCCAGGAAATCCAGTCCTGGGTCTGCCATTACTTCATTGACTGATCTACACTTAGTCATTTTCACTCTTTGAATGATATGAATGAGATGATTTCTGCGAATTCTTTCAGTTTTCACATTTTATAATGTAGAGCACAAAGAGATCTGGAGAATTGGAGTTCAATGTAGGCAGGAATGGGTTTATTTCTGTTTATATATTCTTTATACCTAGAATATGAGAACAGTGAGTGGACTTGTGATTACATTGGTATAGCAAGTTAATTCCAAGATAAGTATACTCTTTTTTATAATTGTAGATCGACCACCATAAATCTCAGATTGTATTAAATAATGATAATTGTCAAAACAGTCTTGTACTGGCAGATCCACGGAATAGATTAGGTAAACAAAACCTTAGAGTAATCGACTATAGTAATCTAGCATATGATAAATCCAAAGATACAAGATTTGGGGGCAAAAAATTATTATTTGAAAAAAAATTTCTAGAAAAAACTGGAAAACATCATAACCGAAACTAGGTATAGACCAACATTCCAGGCACTTGTGTATAGATCAAAATAAGGAAATAGGAGGGGAAGAGGATAGGAGAAAGGGGGAAGATTTAAAAAAAAAAGAGGATTTAAAAAGTTATTAGAAGCAAAAGGGATTTTTGAGGAGGTACAGTATAAAAAGAGAGAGAAGAAAGAGAAGAAAATGAGAGACAAGGACGTAGTAATCATTAGCTGTGAGAGTGAATGGAGAGAATTCAAAGTGGAAGCAGAAAGCACAATGGATTAGAAACCAGAATTCAACAATATGTTGTTCACAAGAAACATACATGAACAGATAGAAACACAGAGTTAAAATAAAGGGCTGGAGCAGAATCTGTAATGCTTCAGCTGACATAAAAAAGACTGCAGTACATGGTTTCAGACAAATTAAAATAAAAAATGGACCAAATTAAAAGAAATAAACAGGAAAATTACACTTTTCTGAAATATACCACAGACAACGAAGTAATATCAATCATAAATAAATAGCAAAGCTTCTAAATTCTTAAACGAAAAATGAAAGGCATAACAGGAGCAAATAGTAAAAATATACTATTTGGCAATTTCAACTTTCTCCTTTTAGAATTAGAAAAAAATAACCCAAAATAAATGAAGGAGATGAACAGAATTTTAGAAAAGTTAGATATATGATAGGAGAAAATTGAATGGGACTGAAAAGGAATATATGTTTCCCCTCCCTTGGTATATTGCACCTATAAACACACACACACACACACACACACACACACAATGACCCTGTAATAAGTCATACAACTCTGTAACCAAATGGAGAAAAGAAGAAATATTAAATGCACACTTTTTAGCCCATAATGCAATAAAATTACATTTAATAAAGGGTCATAGAAACATAGAATAAAAATTAATTGGAAACTAAATAATCTAATTCTAAGGAATAGGTGGGTCAGATAACAAATCTCTATGATTTCATTAAATTTCATTAAAGATAATGACAGCAATGAGAAAACATTCTGAAATCTGTGGGATACATTGAAAACAGTACTTAGGGGAAAATATAACCTAAATGCATATATCAGTAAAAAAAGAAAAAATAAATAAATACATGAATTGAGCATTTGGTTATAGAGTTTTTGTGCTTTATTACAAAGTCAATTTTTTTCATGAAGGTACTTTCCCAATAAGCTCAAGAGTGAAGCAAAGATTACCATTATTAGCCAATATTGTATTAGAAATGACAGCTTTAGCAAAGAGACAAGAAAAAGAAATTGAAGAAATATAAATAGGCACTGAGAAAAAAAAAACTATCATTCTTTGCAGATCTTATGATGGTAGTCTTAGAAAATTGACTACAAACCTTTGTTTTTGTTTGCTCATTCAGTTGTGCTAAGTCTGACTTGTCCATGGAGATTTTTTTGGCAAAGATACTGGAATGGTGTGTCATTTCCTTTTCCAGCTTGTCCTCATTTTATAGATAAGGAATTGAGGCAAATGGGGTCATATGGCTGGTAAGTATCTGAGGCTACATTTGAGTTCAGAGCTTTCTGACTCCAGTCAGTAGTAGGTAACACCTACCTGCTCCTATCAAACTGCCCCCAAAAAATAGTTGAACAAATTAACAACTTCAGCAAAGTTGCAAACCAAACCCTCATAAATCATCAGCATTTCTATATATTACAAAGTAAATCCAGTAGGAAGAGAAAGAAAAAAAAATTCATTTAAAATAATAGAAAATATTTCTGTAGTCCATCTAAAGAAAATGGATATTTAGTTTTAGAATAATAATTTTTGTTTTTCAAAACGCATGCAAAGATAGTTATCAACATTCATCACTGCAAAACTTTGTATTCCAAATTTTTTCCCTTTGCTCCCCCCCCACCCAAACCTTCTCCCCACATAGAAAGCAATCCAATATGGATTAAACGTGCAATTCTTCTAAACCTATCTCCACATTTGTCATGCTGTGTGAGGAAAATCAAATAAAAAATATGAGAAAGAAAAAAAAAAACAAGCAAACAAACAATAACAATCCCCCAAAAGGTGAAAATACTATGTTTTTTATCCATATTCAGTCTTCATAATTCTCTGTCTACATGCAGATGATTCTTTCTATCATGTCTATTGGAATTGCCTTGAATCACCTTTAAAAAAAAATCTTGAGACTCTCCCTGCCAAGACAATACCCAGGAAATATTAGAACACAATTATAAGACACTTTTCACACAAATAAAAACAAAACTAAACAATTGAACAAATATTCATTGCTCACAGATAGGGCTAGCCAATATAATAAAAATGACAATTTTATCTAAGTTAATTTTCTTATTTAGTGCCATAACAATTAAAGTACAAAGAAATTATTTTATAGAGCTAGAAAAAAATTTGTCACAAACTTCATCTGGAAGAACAAGGGTCAAGCATATCACTGGAATTTTAAAAGATGTCAAGGAAGATGACCTGGGATTCTGAAATTCAAATGGTATTATAAAGTGGAAATCATCAAAATGATAGGGTACTGACTAAGGATTAGTGGTGGATCAGTGGAATAGATTAAGTATACCAAGCACAAGAGGAAATGACCAAAGCAAACTTTTATCATTTCCAGTTATATCTAATACTTCATAATGCTATTTGGGGTTTTCTTGGCTAAGACAGTGAATGGATTTATCATTTCCTTCTCCTGTTCATTTTACAGATAAGAACACTGAGGGAAACAGGATTAAGATTGTTTTTCCAGGGTCATATAGCTAGCAAGTATCTACAAAGAGCTTTGGATTTAATGATGAATTTTCCTGACTCCAGGTCTGGTTCTCTATTTACTGTGCCACCTACCTGCCCTTATAATAATAATTTACTACTGATAAAACCAAAGAGCTTAGATTTGCAGATAAGAACTCATCATTTGACAAAAATTTTGGGGTAAACTGGAAAGCAATTTGGCAGAAACCAGGCATGGATCAGCATCACACACCATATACCATGATAAGGTCAAATGAATAAATGATTTAGATATAAATCTTGATATCAAAAGCTTAGGGAAACATGAAAACATGTTCCTGTCAGAACTATGGAGAAGGAAAAAGTTTATGTCAAACAAGAGAGAGAGGGTTATCAGAAGTAAAAAGCTAATTATGACTACAGGAAATTAAAATATTTTGCAAAACAAAACAAGTCTGTCTTTCTTCCTCATTCTTATTCCTACCCATTTGGTCCCTTTAAGGCAATGGACAGGAAAGGGAACTTTGTTTCTGTTGAAGGCCACTGATCCTCAGAAAACAGAAGATGATCTCTTCTGCTTTTCCAATTATGCTTCAGGAACATAGCAATTTCACTGCTGGGGTTTGATTGAAGATTTCCTGGACTGGAATCTAGCCTTGAGAAAGACCCAGAGTGGACTTTTCAGACAAAATATGCCACTTTCTTTCAGTGCTCCACAGCAGCAGCATTAGGGATGGGGATGAGGCAAGTCAAAGGGCCAAATTATTCCAGGTGCCAGCACAGAGAAAGTCCATCTGTCCAGAGAGGCTGCCCCCAAGACCCACCAGGGCTCTCTAGGTTGGTGCTGAGTGTGTGGACGCAGCCATAGGGAGGATACCAGATAGAGGAATACAGAGTTTGAACCCCAGAACCAGCCTTCTACCCTGAAGCACCAGAGAGATCATCACCCTAATTTACCCTTAAAGAGAATCTGGCACAACCTTTTCATAACTCCAGTCTCCTGTGCTTGAGAAGATGCCTATTTTATAGATGAGAAACTGAGGTTCCGCAAGAAACCAGCTCAAGATGACACAGCTTAGAAAATGAGAACTAGAAAAGAGGTCTTTTGGACTTTCCCCAGAATACTCTCACTGTGCCACTCCTCCTTCCCCATTCAAAAAAACTTATCTTCAGGATTGAATATTCAAAGCTCTCCCTCTGCTTCCAGGGTCCTTTCAGCTTTAATGCTAGGTGTACCTCAATCCAAAGACTCGAACCTCTTGGCTGGACACGGCATCTCCCAACAACAAGCATTTTTTTTGTGTGTATGAGGCAGTTGGAGTTAAGTGACTTGTCCAGAATCACACTTTAGTAAGTGTTAAGTTTCAGCTGGATTTGAACTCAAAGGGCCTCCTGGCTTCAAGGCGGGAGCTCTATCCACTGTGCCATCTAGCTGCCCCCTTCTTTTCAAGCATTTTCTCTAGCTATGCCCCCTTCCAGGAACATCCTCTCTTCTCATTTCTTTCTGACTTCCTTCAAGGGCCAGCTAAAGGTCTTTCATTTGTGTTTCTACATTGGAGTCCATCAGTGTCGCCAGCAGAAGGCACCTGGCAGAGGCAGTCTCTTAATCCATCACTTTCCAGGTTAACACGACATCCATTTACACAAGGTGAGGGACAAAGAGGTAAGCAAGAAAAATTTTGGAAGTGGGTCTGTGTACCCCCCTGCCAGGCAAGCAAGCAGCCAAATGAGGCTGTCATCAGAAAAGGGTGAGGCTGCCAGAGGCTGCCAGTTTCTGTTAGGGCTGGCCACACTTCCTTTCTGGACAATCCTGAATGTTTGGGAGTGGAGGCCAGGTAGAGCCAGTCCCTCTGGCTGAAATCACCGCCCTTTACAAGTCAAAACAACCTGTAAAAGTATCAGCCTGGGGCAGTTACATCAACCCAGGTTAATGAACTTCTGTACCAAACCTGTCCAGCCTAAATTTTCTCATCTGTGAAATGGGAATAACAATAGCATTTACCTCTCAGGTGCATTACAGTTATCAAATGAGATAGCATAAGTAGAGCCACTTTAAAGCCTTTAAGAGCTTTAAAGTGTTTAAGAGCTTTTAGTAATAGTTATTATTACTTATGCAGATTTTTCTAAAAGTGTGCTATTGGGTTGTGGTACAAATACCACACAAGCTACAATGATTAGGGATAGGATATGTCCCTGCTCTCCTGGGATTCACAATCTAGATTGAGATTATAATTTTGGATCCAATTGAATGATACATGGGGAAGCTCTTCATAAGAGATATTATTAACAGTCTCTTGGGAACTAGTAGGTGCTTAATAAAATCTTGAATAAAAAAAATTCAAGTGGAGAATAGTGTAAAGAAAAAAGTATAAAATTTAAAAATTTTTGCACAGACAAAATTAATGCAACCAAGACTAGGGAAAAAAAAGCAGAAAACTGGGAACATTTTTGCAACAAGTATCTGTAATAAAAGACTCTTTTCTCAAATACACAGAGAATTGAGCCACATTTGTAAGAAGAGAAGTCATTCCCCAATTGATATATGATGTAACAATAACACAACAGACTGTTTTCAAATAAGGAAATCAAAGCTATTTGTAGTCATATTTTAAAAGATGCTCTAAATTACTTTTTCTTTTTTTTTCTTATTATACCTTTTTATTTACAAAACATATACTTGGGCAATTTTTCAACACTGACCTTTGTAAAACCTTCTGTTCCAACTTTTCTCCTCCTTTCCCCTCCTCCCTGAAAAGTCAGATAGTACAATAGATGTTAAATATGTTAAAGTATATGTTAAATACAATATTCTAAATAACTTTTGATTTTAGAAATGCAAAGTAAAATAATTCTGAGGTACCATTTCACACTTATCAGCTCATCTAATGACAGAAAAGTGAAATGATAAACATTAAAGATGAAAGAAAATTGGAACACTGCATTATTGGTAGAATTGTAAACTGATCCAACCATTCTGGAGAGCAATTTGGAATTATGCCAAAAGACTATAAAACTGTTCATACTCTTTAATAAGCAATATTACTGCTGGGCCTGTATCCCAAGGAATTTTTTTAGAGGAGAAATGGACCTGTTTGTACAAATATATTTACAGAAAATTCTTTTTATTGGCAAAGAATTAGAAATTGAGGGAATGTTCATCAATTGGGCAAGGGCTGAACAAACTATGGCATCTGATTGTGATGGAATTCTACTGTTCTAGAAGAAATGACAAGCAGGATAATTTCTGAAAATCTGGAAAGACTTACATGAACTGAAGCAGAGTGAAGTGAATAGAACCAGTACACCATACATAGTAACAGCAAGATAGTATGATAATCTTCTATGAATGACTTAATTGTTCTCAAAAATACAATAATCCAAGATAATCTCAAAGGATTCATGATGAAAAATGCTATCCACTTCCACAGAAAGAACTAAGGGAGTCTGAATGCAGATAGAAGCAGAATTTCATGTAAACATTGATTTATTGTTATCAGTTTGGTTATTGAGGTCATTGTTGAGTCAACCATTACTTTTCTCTTTTTCCTTGAGGATGATTCCCTTCCCTTGGGAAGTATACATTCCTAAGAACATGCTGGATTCCTGGAATCCTTACTAAAAAGCTAAACTCTCTCAGCAGTAATCTTCAAGCACCACATGGAGAGAAAGGGCTACAGAGAGACTTGGAAAGATATGATCAGAATAATATCCCTGTCTCATGTCCTTATAGTGCTTGTTTTCTACTTCTTTCCTTTTTCTCCCCCTCTTCTTCCTTCTCCCTCTGTGTCTCTATTTCTGTCTCTGTCTCTGTCTCTTCATCTGTCTCTGTCTCTCTCATATGTACATATTATGGGCAGGTTACAAATTCTCAGGACCTCAGTTTCCTCATTTGTAAGATGGGGATAATGTACCACCTATCACTCCCTTCCTTATAAAGTCTTTGTGAGGAAGTATTTTATGTGAGAACAATATAGAAATTTATTCTCTGAACCTGGGTGAACCAAAATTCAGAGAAGCAGGTCTAACTGCTGGAGCCCAGTTAGCTCTGCTGAAAAATAAGTGAACAAAATCACCCTGAGAAAGTGTCCCCCGCAGGAAAGTCTCCTGCTAGGTACTAAATGATGCCTGGAATCTGCCTTCCTGAGGCTTCACTTCCCAGCACTAAGTGCTTTGAGCCAGTTATCCCAAGGGGCTTTTAGGCTGGGAGAAATTTTTTCATATGCTGTTATTAAAGCCATTTACCTTTCAGCTGCTTTCCTCCGAGCCTCTTGAAATATCTCTGTACTAATTACCTGAGATATTTACATTAACCAGAATTTTCTTCTGCTTGCAGGCCAGCATCTGCTTGATGGGAAACGGTCAAACCGAGTTTGGAGCCTAGTGGGGGCGAGATCCAATGGAGCATGACAGGCTTGAGAATAAATGAGTTGATCCTCACGGTCTGGCTGCGCCTCCCCTTCCCAGCGCTCTGGCCCATTGCTATGCTCCTAGAACTCTACAATTCAGTCCAGCCAATGTTCTTCATAGACACTTTCACACCTTTGCCTTGGGTCCTTTTCTGGGAAGGCCTCCCTGCCTTGTCTTGATCTTTCACAATCCCAGAATTCCTTCAAGATCTAGTCAAGTGTCACCCACAAAATAAGGCTCTTGTCCCTCACCTGCTAAATCCTCCTTCCCCTTTACTCAGTATAGACCTGCACTCCTCATTGACAGAATGCAAACTTCTGCAAGACAAGAGCAACTTTGGCCTTGGCTGCCCAGCACCTTGGACATTTCCTGCCATTAAGATAACAGAAAGGTGAGAATTGGACTTGGAATTTCATTGAGACAGGGAACTTCTGGTAAGGAAACAAACTCTACTAATATAAATCAGCACCTTCTCCACAATGTCGAGATTTTACTGCTGGATGCTTTGAAAAATAATATGACTTGCCCAGAGTCATAAGGCTCGTATGTCTTGGAGCTAGATTGGAATCTAGCTCTTTTCCAGTGCCAGCTATATACCAAGGCCTGCTGTGAGGAGAAGTAGTGGCTTACTAAGTGCTACTCCTGGTTAGGGGGATTAATCACACACACACACACACACACACACACACACACACACACACCACACACACACACACCACACACACACACACACACACAGATAGACACTTTTCAGAAGTTCTACTACATATGGCCTTGGAGGAAGTAGGAGCTTCACCACTGTATAGAAGCATGTGTTACCGAGTTTCTGGATAGGGGCTTATCAATTTTAGGCCACAATTGTTGGACCCAAACCAAGGTAAGCCCGAAGGGCTCGTCACTCTCTCAACTTTGTTGTGGCAGGAAGAATCACAGTGGGAGTGAACAGAGGGGATGTAGGGGACTTCAGGTCCTTCCTAATTTCTCAATAGGCTTGCAATGACTTTGGTAGTGTACACTCATGGTATTACCCATTCAAATGTCAGGACCTCTGCATATCCTGAAGCCTACCCTTTGTTTCCTGCTTGGTTGTAATGCTTAAGAGAGGCTTGAAGGGCTGTAAGGACTTTGACTTCTCTCTCTAGCATTTGGCACAGGACCCTGCATGCAGTAAACACTTAATAAGTGTCTAATAACTGACTGAGGTCCAGCTAAACCTTATTCTGGCAGCTTTTTGTGAAGGGAATAGCAACTTTACCAAGAAGGATGCTCTTTTGAATCATTTTTTGGTGCTAATTATCTAGTTTGTAAGCAGAAGCTCTTATCACTTATGTCCCTCATCTGGACAGTGCTCTGGAAGGAACTTGATTTTTGCATGGGTTGAGTGGCCGGACCACCTTCTTGGCATTCCTTTCTACATGAAGTTCTTCAGACTCCTGGAGCCTAGGAGTTTCCTCAGATCACAGTGGGAGAGACCACCAACTTGGAGATGGGAGGCACTGTGGGAGGACAAGAGCCCACCAACAAAGACTTGGGCTTTCTCCACAAGTGTAGAGTGCATTGAAAAGTTACTGGATGTGACATTAAAGGATCTAGATTTTACTCACTCTGTTTGACAACATCTGATGCATTACTTCCTAGAATCATAGACTCCTAGGTTTAAATCTCAAAGAAACAAAAGAGATAATGGAGTATATACCCCTCATTTTATAGATGTGGAAACTGAAAAGGGCAGTGAAGTACCTTGGGTAACATGGGCTATAATTAATTGATTGGAACCCAAGACTTTTGAATTCAAATATTATGCCTTATGATCTCCCTTTTCTAAACTTTGACTTTCTATCCTGTGTAACAAAAGAATTAGACAAAATAAACCTTCTTTAGAGCCTCTTCCAATGGGTCAAATGACTTTGCCTTCTAAAAGCATCCCAGTAGCAATTTAGAGGATTAGTTTGCATGGCCCTTCTCAGACACAGTGCTCTGGGCATGATCTTATCTCACAAATTGATATACTCCACCACACTTTTATGTCTTTGTGCCTTCTTGTGCACCAAGGACATTGTGAGGCCTGTGGAGGATATCTATAAAAGGCTACCTGATTTGAGTTGGGGTAAAAGCTCCCAAAGAATCTATGACCAGACCAATACCATTCTCCTTCTCATTTGAAAGGCCTTTATGATTTTGTAAGTATCCAGAAATATTATGTCAATGGGAGGAAACACATATACTAACATGCTGTGCATCTGACCGGACACACTTAGTCCCCTATAAACATATCTGCCTATAAAATTAATCACTGTTCCTTTAGCCACCCAGAGTGTAGAGATCAAATTCTTGTATTCCATCCAACTCCATCACTCACCAAAGAAGTTTCAAACGTCCTCCCCTGCCAGTAGAGAAAGAAAATACCAGGGATTAGTTTTATAGTAAATGCATATTGGTTTCTCCTTTTGGTCATCAAACTGTAATGGCCCTGGGCAACTAGTAAGAAGGAAAGGAAAAAAATTATAAAACAAACACAGCTCCTCCCACATACCCCCAAAAAGAGTGTGGGTGAACTGAGATTACCTCTGTTCACTCACCTGTTCAAGAGCAGGAACTGGACTTCCAGAACCATTCACATAATCCCAAAGGGAAAATAACTAGAAGGCATAAAAAGTGATGACCTACTTCCAAGAGCTGGATGATTAAATTCTTTCTTTCCCACCTCTCTTCTCTGAGTACCCCAGAGGTTATTACATTTGTTAAGGGGATTCTGTTATTGCTCCAGGGGAAGCACAGAACTGATCCTACCAAAGACTATGTGGTCCATGGTGCTGATTGAAGAGTCTCCAGTTTGGGGAATGGTGGATTGTGGTGGCCAAAGGCAGGGAGTGAACTCATTGTGAACAGGAAAAGATCAGAGAGGCTCTGAGATTGGGCAAGTCACTTCAAGAAGGCTTGGTGAACACAGATTCTGGAGATTCCGAGTAGAGTCCCAGCTTCATGGTTGACTAGCTGGGTGATTTGGGCAAATCATTTCATCTCTTTAGTCAGGTTTTCAGGTGTCATAAAGTTTGGACTTTGGGTAACACATTGGATGACAAAGTCAAAATTACAAAAAATTTCTTGATGGACTTTTCCTAGCTTAAGTTTTAATTTTCAAGACCTTGTACCATGCCTCAGCTGCTGGAACTTTCCTCCTACATTTTTTTTTCCATTTTAGAATATCATGCCATAGTAGCCCCCTCACCCACTTTTGTGAAGGGGCCCACACCATCCAACATTTATTTACCTACTGATTCCAATCCTGATTTCTGGACTTCAATGTCATATTCTTCCCCTCCGTTCTTCCCCTCTGACCAACTGGATTCATATGTTACCTTCTTCCATTAGAATATAAACTTCATGGGAAGGGACTGTTTTTCTTTTTTGTTTGTATTTTTATTGCCATTGCTTGGTACATAATAGATGCTCAATAAATGCATGTTATCTTGCCTTTCCTTCTTATCTAAAACATTAGGCTGAATCCAGTAAGTTGAAATTTAATAAGAAAAATATAAATCTTTTTTTTTCTTTTCAACTAGCATTTTATAGAAAAATTTAGATCTCATACTTGAGTTTAAAAAATAAAGTCCAGGAAGCAACAGCATGGTCAGAGAGCACTTGGGCTAATAGTAATCTGTGGGCTTTAGTGGCTTATAAGGTCAGTAATGGGGGAATGACTTCAGATTCTTAGAGAAGCTGACCCCAGAAATTTGTCAGAGCAACAAGCACTGACAGCCCACTGGGAGAGATTGTTGGAAGCCCCAGAAGCTGGGGATGAGGACTAGGGGCTCTTATCCCATAGCTGCCTGAATTGGCCAAAGGAACGTTGAGTCCATGAGCCTAATTACCCACCAGATTTCTGACATCAAAAATAATGATTAAGTTAGAGAAAAATATATGATAAATTACCATGAGAAAAGAACTAAGTGGCAAAACCTCATTAGTATGAATCTTTGGTTTACTTTGATTGGTAAATTTATGTAGTTCATCAAATCTACTACTGCTGGAGTTCATTATTTCAGTGAAGTTTCAACAACATTATATGGAAATGGGGAATTTTGAGAGTATTGAGGTATTAGATTTAATGGAAGTCTTTCAAAAAGACCTAAAAACCATATTCAGGGAATTGAATTTGAGCTTAGTGGTATTATTCCAACAAAAGAAGATAAGAGATGAACTCCCTGATTTAACAGCAATGGAAATGTCGTTGGGTAAGTTAATTGAGGACCATGTTCAGCAACTATTTGAACTAACAAATGCCTAGTAAATTATCCACAAGCTTAAGGCTTTCCATGAACAGATTGTCTTTGCAGACCAGGCTCCAAAAGAAACCAAACTCAAACTATTAACTCCTAAAGAGGACTGTATAATAAATGCAAATTAAGGACAGCAAGGAATCTGTTGGTGTTATTTCTATAAAACAGAACAGGATAACATGAATACTAAAATACTGGAAGACAGGAGAACTACTTTATCTAAAAGCAAATCTTCAGTCTGTTTGCTCCAGAAGATGATCAACAGTAAAATGAAACAAATGGAAAACCAGCTGGATTGTCTTGAACATTGAAACCCTGGAATGATTTTGCCGATTTTCGTCAAGTCGGCTTAATTTCCTCTGTGGTCAGACTCATTTTTTCAGTTCAGACTTAAAAAAAAAATTCAGCCATGGAAGATTTCTGTGCCCAGTTTGACATCAACATGAAGGCCAATAGTTTTTTTTTTTTAGAAGTTCTCTTGTACACAGTTGTATCAACTTATTGTGGGAAATAGCTCAGTTTAGAAAGTTATTAAAAAACATAATTTGACATTTGCATAAGTAAAGCAAGGACTTTCCTTACTGGAAAAAAATTTTATGAAAATAATTTTTAAATCCCAAGTTTGTTGCTACTAAAAATCTTTGGACTAGTCTGAAATTGAAGAACACAGAATACCATTAATTTCTTTCTTTACCTCATAGAGAATATGATATGTACCAAGGAAAATGATGCTTTACAGCATGAGAACACTCTTTGTATTATTTGTATTCAGCTGTTTAAATAATAAAGATGTACTTAATAAAATTGATGGTGAATACACCAGTCTATATCTGTATAATGTTTAGATACTCTTAAGAAATGTGAAGCATACATCAAATTTTTATTTTAGTACAGCCAAAAAAGGTAAATATTAAAAGTAATGCAAAAAAAAGCCACGCATGGGATGTAGCAACCAAGAAAACTAATGCCAAATTCTATTATATTAAGAGAGGAATAGCTTGGAATAGATTCAGAGAAACCTAGAAGGACTAATATGATGTGATACAGGGTGAAGTGAACAGAACCAGGAGAAGAATGTATACAAAGACTATTACTTTGTAAAGGAAAATTACTACTATAGAAACCTTAAGAACTGTGATCTCCTCTGGGAATTAAACTAAACTAAAAGCCTGTTTTTGGATGACTCACCTTCTGCCTCTTTTTATATGATCTTTGAGCTAAGAATGATTTTAATTTTTTTTGTATTTAAATATGTTTTTATATTTAAAAATGCAGAAATTTCTAGTTGTAAAAACAAACAAACAAACAAACAAAAAACGGCAATAGATGGGATTTGGGTCTTATGCCATCGTCTGTTGACTCTCCATTGGTCCTTTCTGATTCCCATGGCTAATCCTGATTCTCCAAGACTGATGTGAAATTATGTTTCCCACTTTTTGGCAGAGTAGTGGATTAGAGGTGCAGAGGGAGACACATTCTCAGACATAATCAATGACTGGATTTATTTTTTAAGGAAAAGCTTTTATTGGGGAGTAGGAAGTAGGAGAGTAAGGATGGTAATACTAAAAAGAATAGAAAGAAAGTAGTAACAATCATTTAAAATGTAAGAAATTTTTAAGAAAAACAAAGAACAGATGAGAAGGAAGGTCAGAAGGTCATATGTCTCTAGATAGATTTTCTAGCAAGCTCCTTTCAAGGTTATCAATTTTGCATTCTGGAGTTGCTGTCCAACTTTAGCTAACAACTCATGGGATAGAAAAGGGTATGTAGTTATGCTTGTTTTCCTGACTATATGTGTTAAAGTGTGTGTGTGTGGGTGGGTGGGTGTGCGTGTGTGTGTGTATGTGTGTGTGTGTTTAATTTAGTCCACTTCCTCCAAAATATCTTGGCAATTTGTCCACTCTGTTGCTAACCTAGTAATATGTGGTGTGTGCTTTAGATGATTTAGCACATATATGCAAACATATAAAAATATATACATACACATATGCATGTGTAATTAATATGCACAAGAATGTGAGTACATAGATATACATTACATATTCTATACATGTTGTACATACATCCTATCTCTCTACATCTATCTATCTATCTGTGGCACGGGAGCATGTGATGCATGAAGATTGTTGTTAGGTATCTATCAGGTGAACTTAGGAACAATCATAACAACATTTATCACTCTTTGATATTGTTTCTTTTCTTTATTAAATCTCTCTCCCATCTCCTTTTCCCTCTTTCTATCTTTGTTTCTATGTGTGTGTATGTGTGTGTGTATGTGTGTGTGTGTGTGTGTGTGTGTCTGTCTGTCTGTCTTTGTCTCTCTCTTTCTGTCTCTGTCTTTCTGTCACTCTTGGTCTCTGTCTCTCTGTCTCTTCCAAAATCACAGAAACTCCCTGTAGTTCATGTCTCATTCATGCAACCCCCCAAAAAAAATCTCTTCATATATAAACTAGCTTTCTTCTTTCTACCTTTAAATCAGAACTTAAAGTTTTTGACAAAATCACCATTAAAGGTCATGTAAGTCATTAACAGAATTAAATAATATAAATAAGCATGCGACCATTCATACAAGACATAGAATACTGAATTTGGGATTGCAGCCATAGTCATTTTTTTCCATTCCTATAGCCACTTCCCAGATGGTCTCAGAGGTATGATGCTAAGGAAAGAAACTGAAGTTTATATCCTAGGTGAAATAGTTTTTCAAAAGCTATCAGTCCCAGGGAACAACTAGGTGGGGCAGTGGATAGAGCACTGGCTCTGAAGTCAAAAGGACCTGAGTTCAAATCCAGCCTCAGACATTCAACATTTACTAACTGCATGATCCTGGGCAAATCACTTATATCTTACCCAGGATTCTGATTTCCAGATACAATCATCTCTCTTCTGCATGGAGCACAGAGAACCTAGATTCATTCAACTTCAGTAACTCTCTGCTCCCTGGTAGATGGGAAGTCACACTCAATGCAAAGGAAAAAGAGAGAATTTCAGACCCAAGTATCATTGCTGCCACTTACCTAGATTCTGTCTATATGGTTTTATGGTTAAAAATCTGAGGATCCTTTGGCTTCCTGATGGAAACTTTCTGCTCCATGCCAATGATGCCATGCACACAAGATGCAGCACCGTGCAGACCCATGGAGGAGAGCTGTAAGTCACATAATGAAACAGATGATAGAAGGATTACTTGAATATTGCATTGCTCTCCACAAGGTACTTAAAGATTCAGAGGAACATCTTCAGCTCTTTGGGCAGATCATCTTTTGTTGTTATTCAGGTATTTAGTCTCGTCCAACTCTTTGTGGCCCCATCAACCATAGCACACCAGCTCCTTCTATTTTCCATTATCTCCCAAAGTCTGTCCAAGTTTATGTTTACTGTTTCCATGACACCATCTATTCATCTCTTCCTCTGCCATCGCTTTTGGCTTTTCGCTTTGTTTTCAATCTTTTGCACACTGGGGTCTTTTCCAATGAGCTGCATTTTCTCATAAAGTATTTTAGCTTCAGCTTCATCATTTGGCCTTGCAGCAAATAATCGGATTAGCCGAGCTCCTTTTAGGGCTGCCCATCTACTTTAGGTATCTACTTAGCACACAACTCTCCCCTATGGCTTCAAGAATCTGTAGTATGCACAACAAGCACAACCATCTCAACAGCTGAGCCGAACCACTTGGAGGATAATGAAAGACCTCAAACCTGTCAGTGAGTCAGGAGGATGTCTAGTCCAAGCATGTGGGTGAAATTGGTGGATGAAAGCAATTTGTTCCAGCAGCCATGAAGGCAGCCAAAGCAGGTGCTGTGGAGTACTCAGAGCTTCAGTTGGACATTGAAGATGCCAACTTCATCCCCTTGGAAACCAGTCATTGCTGATCCTGTTGATGTTTGCTTTCCATTGTACTTTGATGATTCTGGTAGAGAATGAGGTTAATGACTTTATGCAACTCTACCTTATTTAAATTCAATTCATGCATTCATACTATCATGATCCTTTTTGAAAACAGAAGACAAACAACAGAAACCGATTCTGCCCCAGTATTGCTTTTCTTACTCACTTATTGGCTTTATTTTATTGGGCTATTCTATTTCTTCTAAGGGATTTTTGCCCACAGTTATATAGTTATCAGCTGAATAACTGAATAATGACACCCAAGATATTAATGTTTCATCTTTCCAACTCCTGTTTGACATATCCAGATAACTAGGATCATAGACCTTATATTCCCTATCCAATATTGATCTTTATGATGTCTGATGTTGTTTTTGCTTTTGGCCTTTCTATTTCTTGGTTGTCCTCCACTCTCCTTTGGTGACATATTGAACACTATCTGACCTAAGGGGATCATCTTCCATTGTCATCTCATTAATCATTTTAGTGCTGTCCAGGGGTTTTTTCTGGCAAAGATACCAGAGTGGTTGGCCATTTTCTTCTGTAGTAGATCGCCTTTTGTCAGAACTCTCCAGTATGATCCTTCTATCTTGGATATCCTTGCATGGCATAGCTTATAATTTAATTGAACTATGCAAGCCCCTGATTGAGAAGGGGATCTCCTAAGGAGCTGAACCACTAACATGAGAAGGCATGGATGGGTGACAATCTGCAGTGGAGGGAATGACCCCTTCTCCCCTGGTGAGAGCAAAGATTCACCAAAGTACCAAAATCGCTGACAAATCTCACTTCTAATAGTCATAGCTGTGGGAACCAATCACTTAGTCTCTCTGTGCCCAAGTATTCAGAGCTAAAAAAAATGAGAGGGTTGAATCAGATGGAACTCTGAGTGTACTTCCAGCTCTAGACCTAGAGCTCCACAATTCTCTAGGACGAGGTCACCCCAAAACAGCAGAAATCACAAGGAACAAACTCATCATTAATCCTTGTTAAAAAAAAAAAAAAAAAAAAAAAAAACTTCCACTCCCTAAGTGTCTCTGGGCTCTTAAGTTCTGGAAGAACTCCAGATCAGGTCTTGTTCAGGTCTGCTTTTGGCTACAGGGTCACTGTAGATGCTTCCAATATCCATTTGCAGGGATTGTATTACATAGTTGCCCTTTTCTTTGGGGAAAAATGCATTTTAATTATTGTTCATTTCCCCTAAAATAGCAGTAATTAAAATGGCCTCTTAAACATTTCTTTAATCCTTGAATCCCCAGCCTTCCTTGAACTCTACTAGGCCAGTGAACTCCTGCTATGATGAGAAATTGAAACTTTTGTGGATGCAGGACTCAAAGGAATAGAAAGAATGTTTTATATTTGTTCTTGTGGCTGATTTTAGGGGTTGTGCAATGAGAACCTGGCCCAACTTGGTTTCATTACAGAGCATTGGAGGGGCAGGGCAACCTTGGAGTTGCAGCAGAGCCTAGACCAAAATTGGAAGAGAAGGGGGAGCTGGAACTACCACACAGCGAGGGATTACAGGGTGAAGATTGTGTTTGTCCCCATGTTTGACCCTTTCTCTCCCTCCTCATATGGATTTCCTGGGCTTCCTTCAGGGTTCAGCAAGAAGGGGTTCTCAGTCTTCCCGAATCCTAGTGCCTTCCCTCTGAGACAAGCACCAAGGCACTTTAACTTGTTGGCACTTTGCATGTTATCTCTTCCCAGCATACTTTCCCATCTCATGTGACTCTGCATGGTAGGTGCTGAACCTGGCATACACTAGGCACTTAATAAATGCTTGTTTGCTGAATCTGTAAATTGTATAGAGAAGTAACTGAGATAGCTGATTGATCATGAAGGGCTGGGATCATCGGGGACTTTTTTGTCACACTTGGAGCCCCTCGCAGTGTTTTCACGTTGGGAAGCTAGAACCTAGAAGCACATATAGCCATGGTTATCCTTTCGTTGCCCTTTGAGCTAGCTCTTCTGCAGATGGGAATGAAAATGGAAGCAGGAGGACTGAGTGGAACCATCAGAAACCTCCATTGAAATCCCAAGGAATGAGCCCCATTATCTCTTGGTTTCAGCTTCATCAACTATAAGGCTAAGTTGAAAGAGATGGTCTCTAAAATTCAAGATCAGAAAAGTTGTGAATTTCTGATGATTTCCCTGTTCTGTGCTCTTTGAAATAAATATACAACATTTGTTTGTGGATTTTTTTTAATTGTAAGCAAATAGAAGGAAATGGGGCTTTAAAATAACAAACAGAACAGGAAATATACAGAACTCTGATTAGAGTGATTAGAGGGATAGTTGGCTCTACTCTTCCGTGGAGAGGTCAATGAGAGCTGACCCTGGATCTAACTTTCCCTCCTCTTCACAGACCCCGTCTTGGAGTTCTCCCCAGGAATCAGTCTGAATTAGGTTTTAATCCAAGCATAGAGGTTTCCAGCCAAGGTTGTCAGCAAAGCTGCTTGTGTTTGGAGTCCTCTTTGGACTTGCTTCCTAAGCTTTGTCTCAGAATATGGGGCCCCACCTTGAGAAAAAAAAAGTTCTTTCTATGAGCCTGGAAGATGTCTTTGTTGAGATCTCCACCCCCGCCCTTTACAAATATTCACTGATTTAGTCCCTAAGCCACTATCCTCCATCTTTTCCCCTTTCACTACCAGATTTCTCCTATTCACTCACCACTCATTTCCCATTGCCTTGAAGGCTTATTTCAGACACCATCAGGGCACTAATACTTCTTTCTCAAGGTTTTCCAGTGGTTTATCAGATGGCTTTTTCTCAGTTCCCAACTTCCTTGACCTCTCTCCTTCAGAATATTCCCTTATCTCAGTCTTTTCTTGACATTTCTGGCTCCTAATTCTTCTCTTACCCATCTCACTATTCCTGCTTAGTCTCCTTGATTGGGGCATTATGTAACTACCTCATTCAAAGTGTGGTGACCCCTAGATATATTTTCTGGGATGGCTTCTTTCCCTATATTCTCTCTTCTGTCATCTCATAATCAGGTCTATTCCAGTGGCTTCTGAATCTCTACATCTAATCCTTTTCTATTTCTTGAACTCCTATTCTCAAACTTAGCATAGTATTTGGAACATAGTAGGCACTTAATGAATGTTTAATGATTGATTGATTGATTGAAATAGTCTGCTGATCATCTCTTCTTAAATGACCCCTGACACTTCAGCTTGAACATATTAAAAAACTAAAATCCTAATCCTTCCTTTTAACTATATCTTTCTTTCAACTTGTCTATTTCTATTGAAACTACCATCCTAATAAGAGGCAACTGGATGGCTCAGTGTCCTGGACCTAGGGTCAGAAACATCAAAGTTCAAATCTGGCCTTAGACACTTAGGCTGGATGACTCTGGTCAAATCACTTAACTTTTATCTGGTTCAGTTTTCTCCACCATAAAATGGGGATTAAAAGAACATCTGACTCCCAGGCTAGTTGTGAAGGTTGAATTCAATATGTGTAAAGTTATTAACAAATGTGTAAGTAAGTGCTTAAGAAATGCTTGTTTCCTTCCTTTCCGCTCTGCCTCTTTTCTTTTGCTCTCTTTCTCTCCATCTCAAAAAAAAAAAAAAATTCCCAACATAGCAAATCCATCACCATAAATATTAATGAACAGCAAGGTCCATATGAGTCAGTACAATAGTGAAGACAGTTAACACCAGCTTTGCCTATATGGAGAGAGAGACCTACTTTCAGGAATAAGGAAACAAGTATCCTTCTGTCTTCTCATGAGCCCCCATCTGGAGTGTTCTGTTCACTTCTAACCTCTATGCTTTAGAAAGGGCATTTTTATGGGCTGGAGATTATCCAGGAGAGGAAGACCAGGGAGGTGAAAGGCCAAGAGTTATGTCCATATGGCATTTGAGTAAAGGAATTGGAGTTGTTTAACCTAGAGAAGATTAGGTTGGGGAAGGCTCAGGACATGATAGTTGTCTTCAAATATGTGAAGGACTGTGACAGGAAAAGGAGATTCAACAAGTTGTTATTGACCCAAAGGAAAGAATTAATAACAATAGGTAGATGTTGGAAAGAGTCTAAAAGGATTTTTGCCTGAAGTCAGGAAACTCTTCATCCTCTACCCTAAGTATTGGAAGGATCAATGTGAAAGAAGATGGTCTAGCTGTATGAAGTCTCAAACTGTATTATAAAGCAGTAATTATAGAAACAACCTGGTACTGATTAAGAAATAGTCTGTGGATAAGTAGAATAAATTAGATAGATAGGTTTAGATACAAGTTACATTATAATAAGTACCACAGTACTCTAGCATATGATAAACTGAAAGATCCAAGTGTTTGGAACAAAAACTTCTGGGGAAACTGGAAAACATTATGGCAGAAACTCGACATAGCCCAACATCTCACAACCTCTATTAAGACAAGGTCAAAATGCATACATGATAGACACATAAAAAATGATACCATAAGCAATTAACAAAGAATGGTATACTTTTTTCCCCCTGAGGCAATTGGGGTTAAGTGACTTGCCCAGGGTCACATAGATAAGACGTGTTAAGTATCTGAGGCCAGATTTGAACTCAGGTCCTCTTGACTTCAGGGCTGATGCTCTATCCACTGCACCAACTAGCTGCCCCAAGAATGGAATACTTGATCTGTCAGATTTATGGATTAAAGAGAGAAGTTAGAACCAAAGAAGATATAGAGAGCATTACAAAATATAAGCATTTCAGTTTTATAAAATTTAAAAGTTTTTGCACAAACAAAAACAATATAGCCAAAATTATAAGGAAAGCAGAAAACTGGGAAAATTTGCAAGCAATATCTTGATAAATAATGATAAAGACCTCATTTCTGAAATACATAAAGATTTGAATTAAATTATAAAAATACAAGTTATTCTTCAATTGATAATTAGTCAAAGGATATGAACAGGAAGTTTCAGACAAAAAAAATCAAAGCTATCTATAGTCATATTTAAAAATGCTCTAAATCACTATTGATCAGAGAATTTCAAATTGAAACAACTCAAAAGTACAACCTCAGAATTATCAGAGTGTCTAAAATGACAATAAAGAGAAATGCTGTATATTGGAGGGAATGTGGGAAAACTGGGACATTACTGCATTGTTGGTGGAGTTGTAAACTGATCCAACCTTTCTGGATAGCAATTTGGAACCGTGCCCAAAGGGCTATAAAGTTTGACATATACTTTGATTCAGTAATAGCACTAGGAGATCTACATCCTAAAGTCATTAAAAAGGGAGAAAGGCCCTAGTTGTATAAACATATTTATAATGGTTTGCTTTTTTATGGTGATAAGAATTGGAAATCAAAAAGATGATCATCAATTGGAGAATGATTAAACAAGCTGTGATATATGATTGTAGTGGAATATTATTGGACAATAAGAAATGACTAGCAGGATGATTTAAACAACAACAACAACAACAACAACAACAACAATAACCCTAGAAAGACTTACATGAACTATTGCATAGTGAAATAAATAGAAGCAGAACAATTGACACATTAACAGCAATATTGTTCTATGAAGAATTGTAGAATGATTTAGCTATTCTCAGAAAAACAATAATTCAAGACAATTCCAAAGGACTAACGATGAAATATACTATCTATTTTCAGAGAAAGAACGGATATTGATTGAATACAGATTGAAGCATGCACAATAAAAGTCAATCCCTACAAAAACCACAAGAATTATGGGAGCATCCAGGATGTGAACTCTCCGCTCTCCTTCGGGGCATTCTGTCTCAGGACAGCTTCCCTTCCTTAGGGAGAAATGTGTCCACCCCAGTTGATGCAATCCAGGGGAGATAACTTGCCAGTTTGCCTGCATGGGGCAAACTTCTTTTATTTCAACTCCTCCCTGAAAAAGCAAGTAAAGGATCTTTTTCCATGTCTTGTTGGTTTAAAGAAAGAGGAAGTGCCTTGCAAAGTTGAAAGGGAAAAGTAAGGCTGATTGACTGCATTTAATCCTTTTTATCTAAGACACATGACGTCTGGACAGAGAATTTATCGACTTCCATGACAGTTCTGTATGTCAGAGGAATGCATGATTTCTGATCTTTTGCTGTCAAATACTTTCTGATCTTAATTGACTGTTACCTCATGATATCCCTGGAGAAATAGAAATAACAGCCATGCATCTTAAAATGATGCTCTTTGATGTTGAGATTCTAGGAAATAAAACACCTGTGAAGTTATGGAATCCAGACCCGGAACAAGTTTTCAAAGGGACCACTACATTAGTTATTCTTGTCTCTTCATCAGAATACTTACAGGGCAAAATATCAACAGTCAGTCATTCAATATTTAGCAAGCAACTACTATGTGCTGGGTGCTGGGCTAAGAACTATAGATAAGTCTCTGCCCTCAAGGAGCCCATAGTCAAATGAGAGAGAAAGTATGCAAATCACCGTGTTATATACGGAATAAATTGGAGATAATCTCAGAGAAAAGGCATTGCTAAAAAGGGCCAACAGGAAAGCTGGGGTTTTATGTGAGACTTGAAGGAAATCAGAATCCAGGAGGTGGAGATGAAGAGGGAGAGAACTGCAAACATGGATTGTTGTTTGTTCCCTATTCTCAAAGGGCCATGACATCAGGAAAGGGGGTGCTGTGACTTGCAAATAAATGGAATTGAAGTGAGGGAAGGCTGTGCAAAGTCACCAGCCTCACTCTATCCTCAGACATAGGAGACAAACAGTGGAAAGATTGCAGCTGAGAGATGAAGTGGTGTTTGGGGAACAGCAAGGAATCATAAATCACATTAAGGAATGAAGTAGTAATGTTTAAGAAGACCTATCAGTTAGGAAAGAGCCAGATCATGGAAGGATTTAAAAGTCAAACAGGGTTTTCTATTCTTTCTGGAAACATTAGGGAGACCCTGAAGTTTATTGAATAAGAATATGACATGATTGAACTAAACTTTAAGGAGACAAATTCTGGGGCAGCTTGGGGGTGCAGTGGATAGAGGACCAGTTCTAAAGTCGGAAGGATCTGGCCTCAGACACTTAAGACTTGCTAGCTGGGCAAGTCACTTAACTCCAATTGTCTCATCAAAAAAAAAAAAAAAGAAGACAAATTCTTTGGCTGAGTGAAGGATGGGTTGTAGTGGGGAGAGATTAGGTAGAGAAACTAAATAGAAGACTAATGCAATGGCCCAGGACTGGTGATGAAGCTGATTCAGGTTGATGATAGTGTCAGGGGAGGGAAAAAGGCACCTAGGAGAACTGTTACAAAGATCCCTGGTCACTGGAAGAAATGTGGAGCCCTTTTTAATACCAGGAAAGTTGGAAGAGTTGGGGGGAGGGGAGGAACATCCATCAGACTGGAAGATAGGTTTTTTCCTAGAAGTAGAAGGCTACTCAGACCCACCACACGAGGAGCACTAATCCTTATTATCACAAGTTGTCTCAGCCTCCAAGACACCTCCTACATATCCCAGCTACTTCAGCATCATACCTTCCAACTCTCCATTAGACTCCCTCAAGGATGGGGAACATGGCCTGGAATGACAACAGTGAGAATAACTACATCTATAGAGCGCTCACTATATTCCAAGAACTATGCTGGGTACTTTACAATTATGGTCTCATTTAATCCTCACAATAGCTCTGGGAAGTAAATGCTATTATCATCTCCATTCGATTATGAGGAAACTGAGGCAAACAGAGGTTAAATGGCTTGTTCAGCCTCCCAATTAGTCAGTATGTGAGGTTGGATTTTAGCTCGGTTTTTTTGACTCCAGGACTGGCACTCTACTCATAGTGCCACCCAACTTGAAAGGGCCTTCAGGGGCTATCTACATACCTATAATGACTCCTTTTCTATCTTTTCTATCTTTTAAGACAGTCTTTGGCACATGGTAGGTACTTTGTGGAATGATAATTGAAAGGGCAAAATACAAACAAACTCAAAATGAGAAAGAAGCTCATTTTGTCAGAGTAGCCAAAGAGAGGAAGGGAGAAGAATGGGTCAATTTTGCTTCATCTGGTGTTGCTCCTGGATACTCTCAAAGGCATCTAAACAAGCTCTATTCTCTGGCTGGATGATGCAGTCTAAGACTGAGATCAGTTAAATACATTCCCAATGCATGGTTTGAAATGAAAACAGATCAGCTCTGGAGACCTTGAAACCTTGGTATGTATGTTTAATTTCACCCAGTTTTTGGCCTAGAGTGGTAGATGTTTAATCCAAGTTTATGGTTGAAATGACAGGGTCAGCATCCAAACTGAGGTCTTGAACTCCTGTGCAACTCCCCCCATGTTCTTTCTACTGTCCTTACAAATGCCCTGGTTGGTTAAAATCCTCACTTTAGTTCAGCAATTTTGTGAAGTCCTGACGTAAATAATCCATGCACAAAAATTCTTTTCCTATGTGAGCCAAGTCCTTTAAGCTGGACTTTCCTCCAGGAAGCCATTGAATTGACATAGAGACAGTTTAAGACTGTTTCACGAAGCCCTCTAGGGTGCCCTCAGTTACAGTGATTTGGGGACAAAAGCCAGGGGTCATATTCTGTAAAGAAGGCAATCCTCTGCAAGAATGCTGTGCAGCAAGGAGGCAGAGCCAAGATAGAGTAAAGGCAAGAACCTGTCACCCAAACTGCTCCAAATTCCTTTGAATAATGACTCTTAACAAATTTTAGAGCATCAGAATATCCAAAAAAATGACATGTTCCAGCCAAAGGCAACTTAGAAGTTCAGCAAAAAAGGTCTGTGATACCAGGGTGGGAGTCCTGAGTCAGAGCAACTGGCACAGCTCCAGATCCAGCCCCAGCCCAGCTGGAGCCCCCAGGTCTGACCTCTGAATCAGTGGTAGTAGTGGTGGCTTCCAGACCTTTCAGTCCAGAGACACCAAAGAGGAAGGTCAGCAGAAAAGATCTGTGGAATCAGAGTTGGAGCCCAGTGTGCAATCCCAGCACAGCCCCAGCACCCACCCCAGCTCCAGCCCAGACCCCAGGATCAGCGAGCTGGAACCTCTGATTAACCAGCAGTGTTGGAGGCTTCTGGAACTCTCAGCCTGGGGATACCAGGGAGGACTCAGAAGATCAGTGGAGAGGGTATGGGACAACACAGCAGTACCAACACAGCCCCAGTCAATGGAGTCCCAGCCCCAATACTAGCCAGAACACTAGATTCTACAGCTACAATGAGGAAAGACACACCTAACAGCTCTACGGCAGAAAATAGGGCTTGTGGTCAGATTCCTAGAAAGATCTCTGAAGACAGCTGCACAAAACTCCTGAAGCTTGGGACAGTGCACCCTCCACCCTGGAAACAGCCCTGCTTTAACAAAGAGTTAAAAACTGAGTAATGGGCTAGGAAAATAAGCAGAAAACAAAAAAAAAGTTTCTGACCATCTAAAGTTGGTGACAAGGAAGATCAAAAACACAAAAGATAATAACAAAGTCAAAATACATCCAAAACCTCCAAGAAAAATAAGAATTGGTTTCAGGCCATGGAAGAGCACAAAAGGGACTTTTAAATTTGAATAAAAGAGAGAGAGGAAAAAATAGAAAAGGAATTAAGAGAGGTATAAAAGAAGATACCCAACAACAACAACAACAACAACAACAACAACAACAACAACAAAAAAAAAAAAAAACCTAAAGAAAAGAATGCCTTAAAAAGCAAAATTGGCCAATTGGGAAAGGTGATACAAAAGCTCACTGAGAAAACAATTCCTTAAAAAATAGAATTGAGCAAATAGAAGCTAATACTTTATGAGAAATCAAGATACAATAAAGCAAAAGCAATAAAAGGGGGGGAAATGGAAAAAAAGTAAAATAACTAATTGAGGAAAAAAAACTGACCTGGAAAATAAATCCAGCAGAGATAATTTTAAAATTATTTAATTAATAATAATATTTATTATAAATATTATAAATTATAAATAAAAATTATAAATAATATTTAAATAATAATAAAATTATTAAAATTAAAATACCTGAAAATCATGATTAAAAAAAGAGCCTGGACATCATCTTTCAAGAAATTATCAAGGAAAACTGTCTTGATATTCTAGAATCATAGGGTAAAATAGAAATCAAAAGAATCCATCTATCACTTTCTGAAAGAGATTCCAAAATAAAAACTCCCAGGAACATTATAGCCAAATTCCAGAACTTCCAGGTCAATGAGAAAATATTGCAAGCATCCAGAAAGAAACAATTCAAGTATAATGGAGCTACAGTCTGGATAACACAAGATTCAGCAGCTTTTACATTAAAGGATCAGAGGGCTTGGAATATGATATTCCAAAGAGCAAAGGAGCTAGGATTGCAACCAAGAATTACCTATACAGCAAAACTGAGTATAATCCTTCAGAAGAAAAGATGGTCATTCAATGAAACAGGATTTTCAAGCTTTTTTTTTTTTTTTAATGAAAAGACCGAAGCTGGAAAATCTGATTTTCAAATACAAAAGCTAGAGAAGCACAAGGAGGTAATCAAGAAAGTGATATTAATTAATTAATAAGATTTATCTGTTTACATTCCTGTATGGAAGGATGAGACTTATAATTCATTAGAATGTTCTCATTTTTATGGCAATTAGAAGGGATATATATATATATATAGACAGAGGGCATGGATGGAGGAATATGAAGGAATATCTTTTTTTTTTTAATGATGAAATTAAAGGGTGAGAGAGGAGTATAATGGGAGAAAGGAAACAGGAGAAATGGAATGGTCAAATTATGTACCATAAAAAAAGAGGTGAGGGGCAGCTAGGTAACACAGTAGGTAGTACATCAACCCTGAAGTCAGGAGGACCTGAGTTCAAATCTGAACTCAGACTCTTGACACTTCTTAAAGGCTCTATGACTCTAGGCAAGTCACTTAGTCCCAATTGCCTCAGGAAAAAAAAAAAGAGGTGAAAAAAAAACTTTTATAGTGATAGGAAGAGGGGGAGGAGAGAGAGAGTGAATGGATCTTACTTTCATCAGAACTGGGCTCAAATAAGAAATAACATACATAACCAATAGGGTATATAAATCTTAACATGGAGGAAAACAGGAAAGGAATGAGATATGAGAAAAGGGAAGGATGATAAAAGAGAGCGCATATTGGGGGAGAGAGTGGTCAGTAGCAAAATATTTTTGAAGAGGGACAGAGTGAAAGGAGAGAGAGAATAAATGGGGGGAAATACAATTAGCAATAATAATTGTAAAAAAATTCAAAGCAAGTTTCAATAACAGAATGTTATTCTCTGGAAAATTAGAGCAGGAATGCCCTCAGGGAAAAAAATGGGGACAGTCCTCCATGAACAAAGTGAAATATACTTTATACAAAATAATAGCAATGTTCTGAGATGACCAGCTGTAAATGACTTTACTATTCTCAGCAATACAATGTTCCACAACTTCTCTGAAGGACTTCTGAGGAAAAATTCTATCCATATGCAGAGAAGGAACTTATTAAGTCTGAATATAGATTGAAGCATTCTTTATTACTCTCTCTATCTCTCTCTTTATTTTTAACTTAATTTTTCTTGAAGCTTTTGTTTTCATTAGCATGAGAGATCTATGTTTTATTTTACAATTTGACTTTTATGGAAATGTTTCGCATCACTTCACATGTGGTTTCTTAATTGTGAGTGGGAATAATGGAGAGAATCTAGAACTCAAAAATCTGAAAAACAAATGTTAAAAAAATGTTTTGAATGTAACTGGGAAAAATATTAAATTAATTAATTTAAATAAATGAATAAATTTTTTAAAATGCTTTGCAACACAAAAATGAGAATTTTAATTTCTGTAATTATTTGACATTTACATTGCTCTCAACAAACCTGTACATTACAAGAACTATTCTTATACCCATTATGCTGGTGAGGAAACCAAGACTCAGACATTTAAGTGAAACCACACCAAGAATAAAAGTCAACATTCTCTCTCTCTCTCTCTCTCTTTCTCTCTCTCTCTCTCTCTCTCTCTCTCTCTCTCTCTCTCCCTTTCCAATTAAAAACATTTTATTTTTTCCAATTACAAGTAAAGATAGTTTTTAACATTCATTTTTGTAAGATTTTGACTTCCAAGTATTGTTTTGCTAAGGAGATAGTTAATCATTGCACAATGTTGTTTATACTGTGTGCAATATTCCCCTTGTTCTGCTTATTTTACTCAGCATGGGTTCACGTAAATCCAGATTACACATAATTTCTAATTCTTTGATATCAGAAAAGAGCTGCCATAAATATTTCTGTTTATGTAGATCTTTTTACCCTTTTTAAAGATCTTTTGAGCATACAGATCTAATAATGGTATTGCTGGGTGAAAGGGTATACACAGTTGTACAGCTCTTTGGACATAGTTTCAAATTGCTCTTCAGAATGGTTGGACAAATTCTCAACTCCACTAACAATGCATTAGTGGTCCAATTTTTCCATATCCTCTTCAACATTTATCACTTTCTTTTTCTGTCATATTGGCCAGTCTGATATGTATAAAATGATACATCAGAGATGTTTTAATTTCCATTTCTATAATAAATATTGATTTAGAATATTTTTTCATATGATTATAGATAGATTTAATTCTTCATCTGAAAACTACCTGTTTATATTTTTGACAATTTATCAATTGATGATTTCTATTCTTATAAATTTGATTAAATTGTCTGTATAATTTAGAAATGAAAATTTTTTCAGAAACACTGAATATAAAAAGTTGTTTTTCAGTTTTCTGCTTTCCTTCTAATCTTGGTTGCATTGATTTTGTTTGGGCAAAAGTTTTTAAATTTAATATAATTAAAATTATATAATTTTGCATTTCATACTGTTTTATTTTTATTTTAGTTTTTTTTTTTTTTTTTAAAGACAGTTGAGGTTAAGTGACTTGCCTAGGGTCAAACCTCTAAGTGTCACATGCCTGAGGATGGATTTGAACTCAGGTCTTCCTGAGGTTAGGACTGATACTCTATCCACTGCACAATCTAGCTGTTTATTAACTGCTATGTCCTGTGTACCTAACGTATTCCACTGAACTACCATTCTATTTCTTAGCCAGTATCAATGTTGGCTTTGTGACAGTTTTAAATCTGGTATGACTACTGCCCCTTCCTTTCCATTTTTTCATTAGTTCCCTTGATATCCTTGACCTTTTGTTCTTCCAGATAAATTATAATTTTTTTAGTTCTGTAAAATATTTTTAGAAAGTTGATTGGTATGCTCCTGAAGGAGTAAGTTAATTTAGGTAAAATTATCATTTTTTGTTATATTATCTTAGCTTACCCATGAGCAATTGATATTTTTCCCGTTGTTTAGATCTGAATTTATGTAAAAAGTGTTTGTTTTGTTTTGTTTTTTGTAAAAAGTGTTTTGTAATTGTTTTCATATAGTTCCTGGGTTTGTCTTAGAAGGCAGACTACCAAATATTTTATATTGTCTATAGTTATTTTAATTGGAATTTATCTTTCAATCTCTTAATGCTGGGCTTTTTTGGCAATATAGAAAAATATTGATGATTTATATGTATTTATTTTATTATCCTGCATCTTTCCTAAAGTTAATTGTTTTAAGTGGCTTTTAAATTGGCTCTCTAAGTATACCATCATATCACCTGAAAAGACAATTTTGTTTGCTAGCTGTCTATTCCAATTCCTTCCATTTCTTTTTCTTCTCTTATTGCTATTTTTTGTTTTTGCTAAGGTAATTTGGGTTAAGTGATTTGCCCAGGGTCACACAGCTAGAAAACATTTAGTATCTGAGGTTGGATTTGAATTCAGGTCCTCTTGACTTTAGAGCTTGTACTCTATCTGCTCTGTCATCGAGCTGCCCCAAAGATAACGTTTCTAATAGAACATCGAATAACAGCGGTGATAATGGGTAAGTGTAGATATTTTAAATAAAACATGTCCAAAACTGAATTCATTTTCTATTCCCAACCCCTTCTCTAGAGCTGTGAAGGGTGCCATCACTGTCTTGTAATCCAAGTTTGCCAAAGTCATCCTTGATTTCTCATTCTTTTTTACCCTAAAATCCAGTGAGTTGTCAAGTCTCATTTCAACTTCTGTAATGTCTCTTGTATATTCTATCTTCTGTCTCTGCCATCACCCTGGTACAGTCTCCAAATTATTTGGATAACCTACTAATCTTAGTTATATTAAACTATATAAGTATAAAACACTTTTTTACTAAAGTCAGATCTAAACAATGAAAAATATCAATTGCTCATGGGCAAGCTAAGATAATATAACAAGTTAATCTTCTTGCCTCAAATCTTTTCCCTCCTCCAATCCATCCATATCCACTCAATTGTCAAATTGGTTTTCCTGAAATCCTGGTTTAACCATGTCATACTCCAATAAATTCAAGTGGCTCCTTATCATCTCCATATTTAAATATAGTATCCTCAACTTGATATTCATAATCTGGTTCCCTCTTTCCTTCCTAGTCTTCTTATACCCTCTTCTTCTCTCCCTTCCCCCCCCCCATCTAATATACAACCTACTGACAATGGTGTCCTTACTCTTCCCCACAGATGACCCATTCTCTCCAGTCTTGCCATTTTCATTAGCTTACACCATGCCTCTTCATCTCTGTCCTCTGGTTTCCTTTAATTGATAGATAAAATCTCCTACAAAAGCCATTCTCAATTCACTTTAATGATAGTTCGTTACCTGTTGAGTTTCTGCAATTCATCTTGTTTATAGCTTACAGCTTGTGCATATTTATTTGTATATTGTTTTTCCCATTAGACTGTGAACTTGAGAATAGGAGTTTATTTTATTTTCTTTTATTTGCCTTTCATAATACAGTGCCTGGCACATAGGCAAGTAATAAATGTTTATTGAATCTCTGCCTATGTTACCCAAGATAAAACTTTTAACTGAATTTGTTCACTTCACTTTGAATTTTTTCTTTTTCTATTTTTTCTCACTTGACCTCTTTTGAAAAGTCATGATTAAAATTTTTCTTAGTTTGATGCTTTATAAATTAGGCTTTTCAGGCCTCTCAACTCTTTTTACCTCATGCTGTTAGGACATCTTGCTGGTTATGGAGGTGTGATCCCCAGCCTTCATGACGCTTGACGAATTTCCTATGAAATGGTCATATCCACTAAATGCACCCCATGGATATTGGATTTCAATACAGGCTGACTCCCTTAAAGGTCACTGTGACTTTTGGTGTTTATCGTCTGTTTGCTCCAGGACATTTTCTCCTGAGCTGTCCCTGCTGTTCTGGCCCTTCTTCTGTCCATTTTTTTTCCCTACTAAAGCCTTCTTATCCTTTCCTTTCAGTCAGGTCTTCAGCTTAGGTTTTTAAAGGTCCTGTGAACTTCTACTTTGATTTATGATGTAAAATTGTATTTTAGTTGGCACTGTGATTGCTACCTAATTTTTAATTTAAAAAAATTCTGAATTTTCTGAAGAGAGAGTAAGACAGCGATACAAGCAGAGACAGACAGGATATAATTTCACATACAAAGCAGAACAGAAAAAGAAGATTATAGGTGAAATATTTGTCTCTATTATGTACAGCTTACTTTCAAAGATTTTTTCTGCTTTTCTGTGTTTCCACTTGAACTTCCTTGTGTTCTCTTCTATGTGTTTTTGTGCTATTATCATGAAAGAAGAGCCTGGAATGTTCCCAGATTGAGGAAAGTCACTCTTAACTGGAGCCATTACCACCATGTCTGAGAGAGGCTGAGGGAGAAGCTAAGGGAGAGAAGTCTCCTCGGCATGTTCAGCAGAGAGACTCTGACCCTCTTCCTCAGCCCTTCAATCCTTGCCTCCAAGTACCTCACCACACCACATTCAGTAAGCACCAAGCCTAAGGACAGCCATCGCCTCACCATATCATCTAAGTATATCCTTATAGAACCACTATCTAACACTGAGTAGGCAATTAGTCTTAAGTGTTCTACTGCCTTAGATTCAAATATACCTTTTCAGAGTTCCGGCCCTTTACAATGACCCAAAGGGAAAGAGGAAAGGCAACTCTATAAGGATGGTGATGGCCCTGCAGAACATGGAAGTACCAAACCAGGCCCAGAAAAAAAGAAGGTGCTAAAGATACCAAATAAACCGGGGGGAGTTAACTATTCATCAGGTGACTGCACAGTTTGAAATATTAGTTTAAAATCAAGTTTTTAAAGATGCAGAATCTGTTCTTCTTTTGTTGTAGGTTATGTCATTAGCAAAGAGAATGCCTTTTTGGTAGTTTTGGGGGAAGGAATATGGCAGAAGGCATGGATAGTAAATGTGTCTCAGAAGTTGGGTTAAAATGAGCACAGATTTCTTCCCCTCCTGGTTTTGAAAAGACTCATCTTGAATACCAAAAAGAGATCCTCCTCTGCCTGCCCCTGCCCTTACCTCAGTAAACTCCAGTGATTCTCTGTTGCCCTCAGGATTAAACACAAAATCTTCTCTTTGGCATTCAAAACCCTCCATTACTTAGCCCCTTCCCACCTTACAATTTACTTTTACCTAACCTATATGAGACATAACTTCAATCCGGTGACCCCGGCCTCCTGGCTATTCCGCAGACAAGATCCTCCATCTCTTTGCTCTGGGCATTTTCTCTGATCATCCTCCGGGTCTGGAATAATCTTTCTCCTCACCTCTGCCAACTGACCTCCATCTGAAATACAGGAAGCCTTTCCTACATCTTCCTTCATCTAGTGTCTCCCCCTTTTTAATGATTTCTTTTAACAATTATTTTTTAAAAATTTGGTCTGTATTTGATGATTCTTGAACGTGACATTCCATCTTCCACCTGCTCTTTTTTGTTGGACCCCTTATTTCTGGAATGTTTGGACCACTACCCCTTTTTCCCATCCAACATCACTGGCTTCCTTCAAGATTCAACTCAACTGTCACTTCGGCTTCCTGGCCACTCTGACTCCCAGCTACTTCTCAGATAACTGCATCCTGCTCATTCCTACTTATTTGGGTGGTGTCTCTCCAGTAACTTCTTTGAAGATAAGGAACTTTGTTTGCCTTTTAAAAATCCCTAGTGATTATAACAGGGTAAGCACTTAATAAATGGTTGCTGACTAACTGGTAGAGCTATCTTATCAGCAGATGGGTGGTATAGTGGTTAGAGTGCTGGACTTGGACTCAGGGTGACCTTATTATTAAAGTTCTGGTCATGTGATTTAACCACTTTCAATCTCAGTATTTCTGTAAATTGGGGCAATTTATTTTTTTTTAATTTAGTAAAATTATTTCTGTAAATGGGGTAATTAATTTTGTTTTAATTTAGTATAAATTGAAGCCATTTTAAAGCTTCTTTTCCTTCTATTTTCTTGACCAAGGAGAAGGCTCCTTCAATGTAAAAGGACAGAATAAAAATAATTAATAGGGAGTTGGTAGAGACAACAAATAGGAAAACAACCAAAAAGCTCCTGGTCCAGTGAATTTAATTTTGGTTCTTGGTAAAATGCTGAAAAGTGTTCTTAAAGGTTGGCTAGCAAACATTTGGAAGAAGAAGCAATGATGTTGAGGAGACAGGAAGTGGTTGAGAGAATTCATGACCCCATGTGGGCCCTAGGTCTTGCTATCCTAGACCCAATAATAATGATATTCAATAGTAAGCAATATCATTAGATTGTGAACTTCTTGGGGATAAAGACTGTCTTTTGCTTCTTTTTGTGTCCTCGGCATTTTAGTACATTTCCTGGAACACAGCAGGTATTCATATGTCTGTTGTTTATTGATTATTAATGACTATCGATCATATTCCAGACAATTTTTATTTTGGAAGGGAAGAAAAAATTAAATATTAGATACTTACCACAATCTATGTATTCCAAAAGAAAACAATCCCTTATGTGACTTTAATTTTTGTCTGATATGCTCCTCCAGTGACTGGTTAACGTGCAATCTGGTATGAAGCAATGATCTAAGAGTCTCAAGGCTAAGATCGGGGCCTCATGCTCTGGCAGGCCCTTTCTACGCTTTGTGACTGGGCCCATACTTTCTGTCTATCCTTCATGGCCCAGCTTAATTAAGAGAAGAGAAGCTCATGACTGAGGTATCCATGGGGAGAAATGACTTTTTTTTTGGCTATGAAAACCCATGAAGCTCAACTTCTAAGGCATAGAAGGTACTCTGACCTAGCTTGTTAGAGGAAATAGCCAAGTCAATGAAATCATAGACCCTTGAAGTAATCATAAACTTTGTTATTTTTTTTTATTTGCCTTATAAATGAGGCAAAAAGTCAAATTCTGCCATAATAATACAGCTGTGCCTACCATTCAGCAGCTTGGGAGGAATGACTTCCCTGTTCTTAGTTTGTGAGCACATTTCATCTGTATGAACACTGGAAAGGGGGATGGGGAGAGTGAATCCCCCTTTCTCCCTTCCCTAAGCATGGCCCTGCCCCTCCCCCATTATGAGAATATGGTGGGGGTCAAGGTGGCCCCTCATTCGGCTCTTCCCTCCTCCCACTTCTCTCTGTGTGGGGTGGATGAGTCTGCATATGGCGTCCCTGTGGTTTCTCCGCCTCCCTTCCTTTACACCTTGCTATTGCTTCCCCCAGACCAGAGTGGAATTCACCACAGCTCCCACTTGCCACCAGAGCTGCCTTCCATAAAGGTTTATGGGGTAGTAAGAACCCGAGATGGTGGGATCTGAGTTAGGACCGTATTTATCCGTGGAATAAGGTCTCATTCATTAAAAGAAAAACAAAACATTGCAGAGCTTAGAAGGTTGGTGAATCATGGTAGGAGTGGAGGGAAATGGTAGCTGGGGAATACAAGGGGCACAGAGATGATGAATATTTAAAGCATATGGTTCTCATGCTGTTCATGGAGTTCTGGAGATGGGTTTGCTCGCGTTCTCTTATTACTCAAATGAGTTAAATGTGAAAAGAAGAGTCAGAGTCAGAGGGATCTCACTGCAGGATTGTGGGGCAGCCTCTGAGAGAACTAATGGGCCTTTGGGTTCGAACTCTGCTCCCAACTTGCTGTGGGATGAATGGCAAATGCTTTCTTTTTCTCATTTGAAAAAATGAGAGGATCAGAGCATAACAATATTTTTTTTCCCTGAGGCAATTGGGGTTAAGTGACTTGCCCAGGGACCACAGCTAGGAAGTGTTAAGTATCTGATATCAGATTTGAACTCAGGTCCTCCTAACTGCAAGGCTGGTGCTCTATCCACTGCACCACCTAGCTGGTCCAGGAATTCTTAACATTATTGTTTGCATTAAAATTTAGGGCAGTCGGCCCAAAGTCTATGGACTTCATCTCAGTTACTTTTAATTGAATAAAATACGCAGAATTATAAAGGAAACGGATCATATTGAAATAATGATATGATTATTTTCCCATCTGAACTTCATAGTTTCCCCAGCAAAGAACCTTTATTTTTATTTTATTTTTAAGAACCTTTAGTTTGGAGAAATCCAAGGGTCCTTTTAGCTCTAAAGTCCTAGGAGTGCTTGGTGATGCACTTCTCCACTGTACTTTGCACCTAGGGAACCTTGTAGCCAATAGGCAGGGCCCAGAACAGGGCAAGAGGAAAAGACTGGGATACACAGAATTTACAAACTTGTTCAAGGCTTTTGATGGATCATAAGATTCTCCTTAAGAAAATGATCCTTCTTCTTTATCACTAAAATTATTATTCTCCTGGTGTTACATGTGTGTTAGACATGGAGGAATAAAGTCTCCAAAGATCCAAAGGGAAGAATGAGGAATCCTCAAGATAGAGAGTAGCATGAAGAATGAAGGATACCGACAGACCAGCTGCTTCCTTTAGCCCCATCTCTCTCTCTCTCTCTGTCTCTGTCTCTCTCTCTCACACACACACACACACAAACATACACACAAACACACACACACACACACACACACACACACACGGGGGGGGGGGGGAGACATCTATGAAGTTGATCTTCAGAGGCAATGTTTTAGGATATGAAGAAGTCACACAAAATGAGCAGATATGGATGGATTGCTATCTGTGTCTTTGGAGTGATTGCCTACATCAGGGCTTCTTAAACTTTTTCCACTCGCAACCCCTTTTGTCCTGAACTTTTTTTCTGTACCCCAAATAAAGACGTATAGAACATCAGACACTTACTGGTAATAAATCATAATTTTGCGACCCTTACATTCAGTTATGCAACCCCATATGGGGTCACAACCCACAGTTTAAGAAGCTTTGACCTACACCAGTGAGCTCACGGATTGATTTTCAAGTATAACACAAGTACCAAGGAAGGATCATACCTGGATTTCAGGAAATCATCGGACAAAATCTCTCATACTGAGTTTACAGAAAAGATTAGACAGAGTATCATCTTACATTGGTTGAACGAGAGGTTCTAAAGAATACTCCATGATGGGTGGGATGTTAATGATTTATCCTGTCCTTGGCTCTGTGCAGTATAATCCTTGTTTTCATGACCATGGTGAAGACATAGTAATTGTGTTTTCCCAGAGAGAGTGAGAAAGAGAAAGAGAGAGACAGACAGACAGACAGAGACAGAAAGAGACCAAGACAGAGAGACAGAGAGAGACAGAGAGGGACACACAGAGAGAAATCTTAGATTGGACTGGATTGGATTCTATATGGCTATGAATAATAGATATATGAATGGATAGAGAAAGCATTTATTGGTCATTTATTATGGTCCTGGAAGGGTATAAGGATTGGACAAATGAAATTTAACACAGACAAATCAATTAGTTGTTTATGCAGCATTTATCAAACACCCACTGTGTTCCAGACACTGGACTAGGTGTTGGAGATTCCCAGACAAAAGTAAAGCAGTCCTCAAGGAGGACTGCTGACAACCAACACAGTAGAAATGCAATGGGCTGGCCTGGGTCGTCACTGGTGTTCTTAAAGTGAAGGTTGACCCTCTGACTGATGTGTTGGGGAGGAAATTCTACCTCAGGGATAGGTAATCTTTTCATTTTTCATTTTCCAGGTATAGTTTCAATGAGGCGACCTCTTGATCCTTTTCCAACTTTGAGGTTCTCTGATTCTCTGAAGCTGTGAGGGACAGTTTTCCCCCAGACTCCATCATTAAACCACATTGCCTCAAAATGGATTAGCCTCCCAAGGCACACCCATAAAGATGTAAGGACAACCTGATCCCCAAATGAGAACTTGGCCAAATATTCTTTCTTTTTTAACTCAAAAAAGGATGGGGGAGGAATTCCTTCTTAAATGAACTCACCATTAATATATTTCATAAGGACTTAACCAAAACCAGAGGGAGAAAATGCAATTACCGAGTTAGTGCCCCTTCAATGCATGTCAAAGTCCTGGAGACATTTTGCGCTATGTGAACAGCTGCTCCCTGAAACCGAGCCAGCATGTGAAACCTAACAAAGGGGACAGACTCCCCCCTTTCCAGAATCTTTTAATTGAAAACAAGAAAAAAGTTCTTTAAAAAAATAAAGCCACCCAACGAGAACCAAGGATCTGTGGGTTTCAGCAGCTGGGTCGGCCTTCAGTGTGACATCAGCCCTAGTCATGCTGCCCCTGCTATGCTGGCTCCCAGCAAACTCTCCCGGTGTCCCCAGCCTTGCTTCCCTAACCCACACATATAGACAGAAGGAGGTAGGACTACTAGTGGGGGAGGGGAAAGGCTGGTGACTGCAAAAAGAGTTTTCTTTAGAAAATGTTGAAGAAAGTGGTATTAATGAAAAGGCTTTTTAGAGGTTGATTCACCTGCCAAAATGCACCCTGGGTAGAAGGCTGCCCGCAGTGATGGAAACAGCTCAGTCTTTAAATGGACTTTAATTAATGTGACTGAGAAATATATCAGCATTATTGAAACTCGAGGCTTGAAGGAAAGATGCCAGCCCCAAAGGTTACAACAGGGAGTTTTTAAAATTTTTGGTTTAAGGCAGTTGAAAAATATGACTATACACATAGCAACAGCACTTAATTATGGTGGGCTTGTGCCCAAAATTGTGTGATGGGACTGTATAGAGGGAGTGCCTTTGGCCTTCTGGGTTAAAAGTGCAGCACTTCCAAGATCAGTTGAACTGACTTAGAGGGATGTTCTCCTTTCCAACCCATCCTGGAGGATGCTGTCTGTGACAGGTAGCAGCCTTAGGTTTCCTGGGAAGTCTGGACTGGAATGAAATGGAAGTTCAGGAGATGCCAGATCGGGAACCAAAGAAATTGTGGGCAAGGGGTCATTGAAGAGTACGTTGACTTGGGCAGCAGGCTTTGGGTCAATAGACCTGGAATTCCCCAGTGGTGATGGTGTGAAAAGAAGGGGGATGAGGATTTAACTGTGAATAGACAGCTGGCAGGGATGCTTAGTAGCTCAAAGATCTGTTGGGGGATTTAGAAAAGGCTTTAAAAGGTGGTAGAGACAGTCTGGGAAGTAGTCTAGGGGCTCCTTTCCACATACAAGGTTTAGCTTTTTATTTGATTGATGTTTATAATGGAGGCAAATGAGTAGAGAATATCAATGTGGGGAAAGGAATTGCCATGCTACAAAAGGAAGCGAGAAATTGAGTCTCTGTTCAGGATAGAGTTTCACGAACGTGTAACAAGAATATTTTGAGTAAAATGAACTAGAACCTTATCCTCAGAATTCAGAATACTTTAGGGCAATGACCTTCTCAGTATAGTTCATCTTTGTTGAATATAGTCAAAAAGGGAAGAAATGGAAATTAAAGGTTGGGGCTCCCACAAGCTTGGTCCCGTCAATAGTTATCCACCAAAAAATTCAGTGCTTCTCTGTTTTGGTGCTGGAATTTCATGTTTAGAATTTCTTCTGTGCACCTCTGACTAGACTGCTTGAGAGCCCCACAAGAACAAGAAGAAGGTCTAACCCAAGTTAATTAAAAATCGTTCTTGGATTGGAATGGATTGGATTTAATATAATCTACCCCAAGACTCAAGGTAAAATGCTAATATTTTTTACTCTGGAAGTAAGATTAATTATTATCCAGAAGTATGTGTCAACAGAACATCAGTGAACAGGTCTCTTAATGAAAGAGATAGCCTGGAAAGTTGGGATCAAAGGGATGATAAAAGAAATATTCAGAAAAGCCTTGGGTCTCTGAGAAAGAGATAAGAAAAGAGAAAGAAAGGAGAAAGGAAATCCTCAAACCTTGAAAGTTTCATCAGTTGACTCATAGCTTACTTTGAACTCAAGTGACTCTTCATGAGCAAAAAAGGAGACTCAAGTGAAAATGAAAGACATGGTGCTCCTGTCTCTTGCAAAAACTACAGCCCAGACTTCCAACTTAATATAGTTCTACCTGGAAAGGAATTCTATATCTTGGTTCTGCTATTGATAATATTGTAACCCTAGGATCTTAGTACTAGAAAGAACTTTACAAGTCATCAAACAGCTTATCATCCATAACCCTTACTCTAAGACATCCTGGCATGGAATCAGTTCTAGATGATTGTGCAAATGGCAAAAGCTTTGCCATTTTGTAAATTCTTTGAGTACGAAGAAACAGACTCTGTAATCTCAGGATTGGACAACCTAAATATGGGAAAATTCCTCACAAATAAGCAAGAAGCAACTTGGGAATTCTTTGGCAGTGACAACCCAAGGAACAAGAAGAATATAAGATGATCTTAAATTCTGTGTGGTCCAGTCCCCTTTCTGCTTCTGCAATGATTGTTACTGGGTGAAAGAAAGAGGGATAAAGGATGCTAAGAAATCCCATCATTTTCAGCCATCTATGAATATTAATTTAGCCACTAGTTTTCTCAGTGTGAGGTCTTTTTTGATGACCAATGAGTAGACAGCCTGCTGGAGAGATTGAATTGTAGCCATCTTGACATTCTCACCATAAAGAAAGCCAGAAAATAGAAGGGAGTTACAGAAAATGGAGTTGGCAGAATTAGTTTTCTTGTGCATCCAAAGACAAGAAGAACTATGATTTTACAAGACATTTAATTGTCTCATATTATAGTGTTTAGGACAAGTATTTGCACAAAAAAAGAAAAGAAAAAGAAAGACCATCATGGAAATAAATACCGATGATATATCGGTATATACTGCATATAGAATGCATATAGAGCAGTGGGTAAGGGAAAGAAAAGAACACTGGGCTTGGGATTGGGAAGATCTGAGTTCAAATATGGCCTTATCGGTAAGTGAAGAAATTAAAGTCATCTATTGTCATATGAAGAAATGCTCTAAATCACTATTTATTGTAGAAATGAAAATGATTCAGGAGGAAAGAATAAAAGAAATCCAAGAATTTTAGGCAACACAGAAGCCCTGTAGTTATGTATTGTAAATACTTTCTTAGAGAAATGGGGGGAAGTGCAAGATGTGATGAGAATCACATCACAAAGCAGCAAGAATGATTTGTTATAAACAGATAAGAAATGATTCATTGCTTGTGAGTTCCTGAATCAGCTCTCTGTGTATAGTAAAACTGTTAAGCAGAAATTAAAGTTAATCTAAAAGTAAGAAGGGGCAGCTAGACAAGGTAATGGATTGAGTGCCAGACTTGGAGTCAAAGAGACCTATGGCCAAATTTGATCTAAATATTTACTAGTTGTGACCTTGAGCAAGTCAATTAGCCCTGTTTGCCTCAGTTCCTCATCTCTAAAATGAGCTGGAGAAGGAAATGGCAAACCATTCCAATGTCTTTTTAAAGAAAATCCCAAATGGAGTCACAAAAAATCAAACATGACTGAAAATGAATGAAAAACAATAAATCTAAGAAAACAAAACAAAAACAAGGGGAAAATATGACATACAATGGAAATAATCCCAACATGATTCATTTAACTAAATTATTGATACTTATATGAAGAAGAAAGGTCATCAACATTGATTGAAACAATTTCCAATGAAAGTTTAACCTATTTACTATTTTGGTTTCCATATAGGAGAGCAAAAGGATGTGATAACTCTGTTGGGAGACTCTACCTGCTTGCCAGGAAGAGAATTGGCCAAGAGCAATACTGGATCAGAAAAAAAAAAACTTATTTTTTAGATGTTATAAAGAAGGATGATGCCAGACATGAGCATAAATTCATCATAAAAACAACTAAGATAGTTGAGTGGAACATTTTTTTAAAAAAGAAAGTTTAGTAAGAAATACAATTATTCTAATTATTCAAAATCACCCTGAAAACATTTAAGGACAAGAGTGGGATAGACAGGAGGAAATTTGAAAACTTCCACAAAGGTCATTCTGGGACCACTATCTCTACTTTTATCCTGCCATTGGACTTCATTGAAAGAGAAAGTGAGGCTGACAACTTGGTGCAACTCTATCTCACACCATTCTAATTCATGCAGAAGTCAAGATGACCCCTCATATTGTCACTGGTCTTCTTCAAAAACAAAGGGACAAATAGCGATAACAATAACAAAAGAAAAAGAAAGAAAGAAAGAAAAAGAGAGAGAAAGAGAGGGAGGGAGTGAAGAAGGAAGGAAAGAAAGAAAGAAGGAAGAAAGGAAAGAAGGAAGGAAGGAAGGAAGGAAGGAAGGAAGGAAGGAAGGAAGGAAGGAAGGAAGGAAGGAAGGAAGGAAGGAAAGGAGGGAGAATGACTTCAGAATATGAAATTTCCAGACTGAAGATCAAATAGTGATCATTGATAATCCATACTCAACAACAGAAATGGAACTAGTTAAAAAAGAACCATCAAAAGAAAAAGAGAACCTCTTCTCTTTCTAGTCTTGCAGGACAATTCATTTAACCTGTAAATACAAATTACCACCATTTCTGCATAAATTATTCTCAGAAATTGATTTTTAAAACATTCTCTATCAGAATCCTTTTTTTTTTTGAGTCAAACAACACTAATGCCTAAACCTGTGAAGGATAAAGCAAAAAGGAACAATGAATTGATGTCATTAATGAGCATCAATTTGAAAAAATCAAAACAAAATCTCATTAAATAGGTTATAGCAATTTATTCAAGACATCCTTCATCATTAATTCAAATTGAGGCAATATTAACTCAAAATAACAAAAGTAGTCCACAAAATTATATAATTAAAGACAAAATATCTGAAATCACATGATTTCTACAGCAATCATTCATGCTAAAAATTATATGAAAAATTATATAAATTGTACAAAATATATACATAGAGGAACATTTTTAAGTATCATAAAAGTTCTATCTAAAATAAAAAAGAAACATCATATGTAATGTGCATATATTCCAATAAATCATAGATTAAGATAAAAATACCCATTGTCCCCACTACTATTTGATATGATCCTTGAAATGCTAACAAAAATACAAGGTGGAAAGATAGGAAAAGAGCACCATAGAAATAACTTCAGTCTACATACCAATGTGGTGCTTATTGCCTATATGACTCTGGAAAAGTCATTGGAAATTCCCAGGCTTCATTCAGCTTTCTCATCTGTGAAATGAGGAGATTCTACTAGAGGGCCTTTGAGGTCTCTACAAGTTCTACATTTATGATCCTATGTTCTCTCTTTTAACAATGACATAAAAATAATGATGCATATAAATATACTGCCACCTGTAATAGTCACTTAGTGATCTGTATTTCTAAGAGTCAATGAGATCTTGAAGTAAAAATTTAATTATCTTTCTGAGAAGAGTCTGAAAGAAAAGGTCCCTGATATCAAAAAGATCCCATTAGTCCACAGAGACTCACAGAGGCGTGTGCAGACCCTGGGAATTTCAACGGATTATTTCATACACAGGTTCATTGGAACACACATGTTATTTTCATATGTTCTCAGAGCTGGGCTCCAGGAGTCCCCAGGAAGAAGCCCATCTGGGCCATTGACATTTCAGCACAGGCCACAGAAGGACACCATTCATTTCACTAGTGAGATCCTTGAAAAGCTAGCCAGCGTCCAGCCAGGAGTTCCCCGCTGCCATCCTTTTTTTTCCTGACGGTTTCTAAAGGGGCTAATTAGAAGCCCAGCTCAGCCTTTGTCTGCATCAGGGTGTATTTATGGAGAGTCTCCCCACCTTTCTCACCCTCATACACACATCAGGGCCAGCTGTTGCTAAAGTGGCTGCTCCTGACATTTGAATTTCTATTCTGAGGATACAGAAAGAAAGAAAAGCTATGGAGGCACTAGAGATAGTGCATAAATTCAATGGAAATAATCCTATGAATGTATCTCATAAAGATAGAGGCAGGGGGACATAGTGGATGCTGGACCTGGACTTCGAATCCAGGTTCTGAACCTGCTTCGGTCTCTTAATACCTATATAATTTTGGGCAAGTCACTTTTGGGTAAACTGAGAAGTTTATCCAACTTTTGGTCTTGATAGTCTATGAAGTAATTATCAGTTCTAGATCTATGTGCTATGATCAATGAACAAATCCCTTTATTTTTTGAGCATGAATTGGGCATGTTAATATCAAGAGCACTTTTTTCACCTTCATAGGGGGGATGATGAGGAAACCTTAAAGTATTTTAGAAATGTGAATTGTGCTTTTTAGAGCTCATCACTTCTAGATTTCCTGATGCTGACTAATCAGTATTTTTTATGTTGACTTGTTGATTTACATCCTAGAAGGCACTTCCTAAGTTCTCCTCTTCGTCCTTTTCTTCCTCCCCCTCCTCCCCATTCCTCCCTATCCTCCTCCTCTTCTTCCTTTTCTCCATCCTCCCTTTTCATCCCATATCTCACTTGCATCAACATCCTGCTCTGACTTTTGCAGAGATAGGGCCAGGGGGAGATAAAAGTCCCTCCACCAGGACATGACACGGGAGGAGAAAGAAGGGCACAATAAGGATTGATTTTCATAAAGGCATTGATTCCTTTATTCCCCGAACATTTATTGAGTGCCTACTATTTGCTAAGCATTAGGCGAGGCTTTTCCAAGCTTTTTCATCCCTTCTCAAATCTCCCCCAGAACCTCAGGTTGAAATGAAAGTTTTTGATTATGACAATACAAATCCAGTGTGAAACATCAGTCTCGTTCATTGTTAAATGGCTTTTTATTAGGTGGCTTTGCCTCTGGGGTTTGTCTTTTATTAAAACTCACATGAAGGCAGATTGTTTCATTTGTGTTTTTGTAGCCCAGTGCCTAGAAAGGAGCTTGGCACAGGGTGGGCACTTAATAAATGTTCATTGAGTGAATGGAAGGAGGGGGTTGGATTTCTGTAAGTCTATTTTTAAGTACTAAACATCTGGGGAAATGAGTTCAATTTGTTGCCTTTTTTAAGAGCAAGAATGTTTTACTTATTTTTTGAAAATACAGTTTATAGATGTCTTTTGTTTTTATATCTGTCATTTTTAATGTTCCCCACCCCATGCCCGACACCCCCACCAAAACCAAACTCTCCCTGGTAACAAAGGAAAACCATTAAGCCCAAGCCACAGAAAGAGAGACTGCATCTGAGGATACTCTCAATGCTGTTCTCTCATGGTCCCCTGCCTGGATCTCAAGCAAAGCTGGCAGACAGGATTGCTCATTTTTCTTGCCCCGGTTCTGCTCCCCTTTTGCTGCCTCAATTCATTCAGATCTCCTCATGCTTCCTTGTCTTACTCTTTAGTCACTATTTTTTACTGCACCAAAAAATTCATAGAATAAACAGTGTTTTATTGCTTCCCAGTCAATGAGCATTAACTTGCTACCCCTTCCACACACACACCAAATATATTGTTGCCAATACTTTAGTGTATGTTGGAATTTTGTTTCTGTCTTTAAGCTCCTTGAGATGTATTCCTGGCAGGTGGATCGCTGGACCAGAGAGCAAAAAACCAATTCCGTCACCTTTCGGCATAATCGCACATTTTTGCCCAGGATACTTGGCCCAGTTCATACCTCTGCCAATGATATATCACAGTGCTTTCCTTCTGAAGCTCGTTCAGGACCGATTCTTGAAGTTTTCTGTCATCTCTGTTGCCATACAGGAGTTGAGGTGAAACTGAAAACTCATCATAAAACTCATCATAAAGTAAATTTGCATTTACTTTATTATTAGTGACTTAGAGATAAAGAAAAAACAAAAGGAAAAGAGAGACTATTTATTAATATTTTCTCAATCCTATTTAAGGCAGTATCAAACATGTATTAAAACTGGTGATATAAAAACCCTGCTCTAAAAATCCAAAAAGACAAAACATAGAGATGAAAAAGGAAGAGGGGAAGACAGGAAGTAAGTAGGGAAGAAAGGTTTCCATGGTTGGCGAAGCAGCTGTTGTGGAGGTGAAGGAGAAAGTGGGTGAGCCGGAGGGACGTTGGAAACAGAGCTGGCATTCTGGATCATGTGATGGTAATGGGCATGAATTCAAAATAATAATAATAATAATGACAACAACAACAATAATAATAATATGAAGTCAACCTCTTCAAAGACACTGTCTCAGACTGATCAGAGGAAGACTCAGGAGATCTTTATAAGGGAATATAAAGTTCTTCCTTGGAAAGACCCACCTATGTATTGAAGAATGAGTCTTGGTCTTTTATATCGCATTTTAAGCTTCAATAGTGTAAAACTACATCAAGACTTTGGGATATCTGTAGTTATACAAACATATATGTATATAATTATATGTATATATAATTTATATAGATATACACATGTACAAAACATCTATATATAGTTCAAATCTGCATATGTACAAATATAACTATATCCATATATCTATAATTACAAAATTGAACTTTAATCAGGAATATTTAATGTTTTCCACCCACTCAATAAAGTCTTTTGCATTTATCTGGTTCTTGCAGAAGTTTTTAAATTTCATGTAATTGATATCTCTTTTACCTTGTATCGTTACCTCTACTTTCAACGAACTCTCTCCTGAGCCATAGCTTCCGCCTCTTTATAGTTGCCTCTGATGTTTCGTTAGGATCTTTGATACTCAGATACATATCTATTATTGGGTCATGTGGCTCACAGTATCCCACACATGACACATAGAACGCTCTACTGATTTAAAGCTAATTTCTGACAAATTACTTTCCAGTTTTCCCAGCAACATGAGTCCCTTCCCAAGTAATTTATGTTCTTGAGTTTATTACTTATTGGACGACTGATCTTGATTACATCTGGTTCTTGCTTATCTAATTTCTTGTACGCACTTACTATTCTGATTTGTAATTAGTAATAAATCATGCTGATGGTTATTGCTTTATTGTATAATTAAAAGATTTGTAAATCTATGGCTTCTTCCTCCCTACTTTTTTATTATTTCTCTTTAGAGTCTAGAGTTTTTGTTCATTCAAATGATTTTTAATGAATTAACTTTATGAAGCATATAATTTGTGCTTTAAGAATAGCACAAGAATTATGCCCAAAAAATTATCAAAATGTGCATATCCTTTGATCCAGCAGTGTTTCTATTGGGCTTATATCCCAAAGAAATACTAAAGAAGGGAAAGGGACCTGTATGTGCCAAAATGTTTGTAGCAGCCCTGTTTGTAGTGGCTAGAAACTGGAAAATGAATGGATGCCCATCAATTGGAGAATGGCTGGGTAAATTGTGGTATATGAATGTTATGGAATATTATTGTTCTGTAAGAAATGACCAGCAGGATGAATACAGAGAGGCTTGGAGAGACCTACATGAACTGATGCTAAGTGAAATGAGCAGAACCAGGAGATCATTATACACTTCGACAACGATATTGTATGAGGACATATTTTGATGGAAGTGGATTTCTTTGACAAAGAGACTGAGTTTCAATTGATAAATGACGGACAAAAGCAGCTACACCCAAAGAAAGAACACTGGGAAACGAATGTGAACTATCTGCACTTTTGTTTTTCTTCCCGGATTATTTCTACCTTCTGAATCCAATTCTCCCTACGCAACAAGAGAACTGTTCGGTTCTGCAAACATATATTGTATCTAGGATATACTGCAACATATCCAACATATAAAGGACTGCTTGCCATCTAGGGGAGGGGGTGGAGGGAGGGAGGGGAAAAAAAATCGGAACAGAAATGAGTGTCAATATAATGTAATTATTAAATAAAAAATTAAAAAAAAAAGAATAGCACAAAATATAGATCAACTAAGAGAGTATCATCATTCTAACTATGTTGACATGGTCCATCAATGTGCACTGAGTATTTTTCGCAATTATTGAAGTAGTGACATCTCTCTTCAAATTAAGCTTTATTTTCCTCACCTAGAAAACGAGTTCCTTGGACTGTTTGACACAAACATCACCACCAAATTAAATGATTGTCAATGAATGTTCAAATGACACACTTGAATAATAGATAGCAGTTGTTGGTGAGTCATACATTTTAGATGCTTAAAGTTCTGAAGGTTTTTTTTTTCTTTTTAAATCTCTTTGTCACCAATAGTCTTTCCTTGCTAAGCAACCCATAAATTTCCCTGGAAACATCTAAAACCAGGGACCAAGTAAGTGGGTGTTTTGAAGGGCAGCAGAATAAGGCAACTATGGGCTTGGAAGTCCACTTAATTCAGTAAGTCTTCTTTAACTACTTAGTTACTTAGGTATTAGGTACTACTGGCTGGCAGAGTGATAGGCACAAGAAATGCAAACTAAAAAAAAAAAGCAAAACAGGCCATCTTCTGTCAACTTGATCTATATTGGCCACTGAACCCGATGGTTCCCAAGGGGAAAGTGAGGCAGGTGACCTTGCCCATCCCTCCCTCATCTAAATCCAATGCCTGTCATGGATCACCTCCATGATCTCCTTTTTGAGAACAACAACCAAAATCAAACAAACAAACAAACAAAGCAAACCACTCCCTTCCCTTAGGAAGCTTACATTCTGTTGTGGGGATATGACACTGGCTCAAATAAATAAATGTAGGATGTATATAAAATAAAATACAGGAGGAATCAAGTTAGTCTACTTGAAGGATTCCAAGAGGTATTATTGAAAAAGGCTCAGGTGACAAAGTGTACAAACACTGGGATGCCAGAGATGGAACGCTGAGTTCAGGGAACAGCAAATGGATTAGTTGGATTGGAATGGAGAAAAAGCATGGAGTAGAGACATAGGTGATCCCCATGGATGCCTTGACTGGAGTCGGACTGAAAAGGGTCACTCTGGCCAGAATGAGTTTTCTATTGCCAATGTGGTATTGGATTCTGGTTTTTCCTTTGGGGAGCTATTTCAGGGAAATGACCTTTTTTTTTTTTTTCTTGAGGCAATTGGGGTTAAGTGTCTTGCCCAGGGTCACACAGCTGGGAAGTGTTACTTGTCTGAGGTCAGATTTGAACTCAGGTCCTCCTGACTTCAGGTCTGGTGCTGTATTCACTGTGCCACTGAGCTGTCCCAGGGCTTCATGTCACTGATCTGCCAATTTTGTGACTTAGAGGTGGATTTGAGGAGTGGTCTGGTATGGACATCATTATTGTCTCAGAAACTTTATTATCACTGACCACAAATTGTTATCTAACAGCCAGCAATGTTTGTGGTTCACAGCACTCCCAAGGACCTTAGGGTTATCGCTCCCTCTTCCCCAGAGGCTGTACCCCATCACTTTGCCACACATGTTTTCTAAGCCTGAGCTGGCGTTGGCCTGGACTTTGTATGCACTCATGGGAGAATATGTGTCCCATCTAGGAAAGAGGGCTATTTGGTACCAATTACGTCCTTAGCAAATGTTACTTTCAAAATCTAATTTCTTCTTGCTGTCTGAATGATTTTTCTGATAATTATGCATGGAAGTTCATCAACGGGATCTCCTAGGCTCTAGTCATAGAAAAGACACCCCTAGGCTTAAACCCAAGGGGCTATGATGCAAGTGGACAATGGGAGAGGACATCCCACAAGTCAAAGCAGCCCATGTACCGTGAGCACCTAGAAGAGCTTAGTTTCAATGCAAAAGCCGAAATTTGAGTCTTATAATCCTGCCAAAGAACTGATTGTAAAGAAAGGTCGTAGGTCTGGTGTTCTTTATGAAATGTCAGTGAGACTCAAGTCTGAGCTTTTCCTTAGCTGAGCATCCTGAGGAAGGTGTGAACAAAGAGGGGCGTGAAATCTAGCAGAGGAGAGCTTCATGAAAACCAGTGGGAAGAGTAGCAGGGAGTTAAGAGGTTCAGAGAAAAGTGCTCTGGGAAAGGGAAGACCAGAGGCTCTGTTCTCCCACAAGGCCATTTTTATCGGTTCTGAGTCTCATGCTGACCTTGCCAGAAAGCCAAGGACTTGATTCCCCAAGCTGGGACACAGCATCCTACCTGCAGACCTGACATCAAATCCTCATTTCCAAGCTGCCCATTGACCCACCACGGAGAAGTCCATTCTTTTTAGGTCTGCTGAACTCAGTCTTTGGCTAGTTCACACAGTGATAAAACACCTTCCAGGAACTTCCAGGGAAAGCAGGAAAATCGCCATGGCTGCCTTGGAGTGTCTCACTGAGGCAGAATTTGGGACTCCACAATCTTCAGGATGAGCTCCAAGAGACAGCCATGGTACTGTGGCCATTAGGGGAAATGCAATTGTGTCAGCAGGATGGTGGGAGAACAAGAGGCCCAGCAGGGCCAGGAATGGCCCTGGGACTGCCTGCTTCCCACTCTGGCTGATCCCCAGCAGGCTTTTGCCTTTTGGATTCCATATTTTGCAGCAGGAAGGAAATCCATCTGCAGAGAGACCTTCCACTGTCTGGTTGCTGTCAGCTATCAGCACAGCAACAGAATGAGCAATCTATTCCTTTCCTGGGCATAGTTCCCCCTACAAATCACTCGGAGATATTAAAAGCTGTCCACACGAATACCTCCAAGCGTAAAAAGAAGTGGAAAAGCCTTCATCTCGCATCTCCAAGCTTTGATTCCTAACTGACCCATGGAGAACACGTTCTGAATGGCTGCTTTGCATGGCGGGAGACATTTCTTACATAGCTGGGATCTAGATTACTAACAGAAAAGGCAGTGGGGCTAGTTACTTTGAAAGTAAATCGCTCCAGATTTAAGCACGATGCACTCACCAGGGGCATCCTTCCAAAGAGGAAGAACAAGATGGAGTTGGGAGGGAATGAGAAAACGTCTAGGGCGATACCATTGTCCCTTTCCACAAAGAAGGTTGGAAGCCTGGAAATGGGGTGGGTGTTGGTTTTTTCATGGTGAAGGTGATGAGTGGGCCTGAAGCCTCAGCTTGTCATTAACAGTTATGTCACAAAATATCACGGGGTAGTGGATAGTGCACTGGACTGGGAGTCAAGAAGACTTGGATTCACCTAATTCCACAGACAGTAGCCATGTGGTTCTGGACAAGTCCTTCGACTTTATTGTGCCTTAGTTTTCTCATCTGGAAAATGAGTAAGTTGGATTTTGTGGTTTCTAAAGCCTTTAGTAGATTAAACTTTATGAAAACTCGTCTCAGTTCTAGAAGTGGAGGGTCCTCAGGAGCCAAAGCACCTGACTTTATAGCTTGAAAAACTCATGCTGAAGGAAGTGAGCTCACCCTCCCCAAAGACGTTTTCAAGCACAACTTGTAGTAGGTAGTTTTGCCTCTTGTAAGAGTAGGTGATTGCTCTCAGATTCCATCATGATACTGTCAGGTTTAAGAATTTGCTTAAGTGAACCAGGCAAACAGTAGAGATGAGGGACAGTTCCACTCTTTTCTGGGTCTTTTTCTGGGCAAAGTCTAAAGGACTGGGTTTACTTTGGGGGGGGGCCATAGTGTTGGAAGGACATTGGTAAGCGGTCCCACAGAAGGATAACCAGCAAAGTCAAGGACATTAAGTCCAAGGCATGTGAGGAAAGGAAAAGTAGTAGCTAACTTTATGTAGTAGTTTAATGCTTGCAAGGTGCTTTATAAATACTATGTCATTGAGAGGTAGAGACTATTATTGTTCCCATGTTATAAAAACTGCCTCAGTAAACTGAGGCAGAGTTTGTCACCTACCTGAGGTTACACAGCTTGTAAGTATCTGAGGCCAGATTTGAACTCAGATCTTCCTGACTTCCTGCCCACCCTTCTATCCATTGAGGCACCATATAGCTGGGAGAGAAATTTTATTACTATTATATTAGTAACAAATCATTAATTATTTCTGCTTTAGTTCATTATTTAAGGCCCAGTCCCTATAAAAAGTCAGTCTCTGATATGCATGATTGATGAGCTTGTTCTAGCCCTCAAGAAACATGCTCTTCAATCTCGGGCAGGTCTCCATCCAATTACATGACCTACATCTGTTATAGTGTAAATAGTATCCAGTCTTGTTGAGTTCTTATCCTTGGAAAAAGAACTCCTATTCCTTTACCCCTCCCTCCATTAGACTCCATGAGCTGCAGATCATAAAGGAGAAAAACAAGCAGAGTGATCCGGATGGAGATGGATGTCCCTGTCCAGTTTGCTGCCATCAGCTGAGTCTCATGATCAAGCCACCAGGACCTGAAGACTTCAAATCTACCTCCTCATTAAATGTCCTCCCATCAGGGTTTTCACTGGTCAGGGACATTCTCTTTTACATGAGTCTATAACTAAATATTTATTTAGTATATTTAGTCATACAAATATCCAGATTGTTCAAGGTTTGGTATCTGTTACCAAGAGAAGCCACTAACCATTCATTTATTGATTGCTGGCTAGTATAATCCAGAAATTGATGGCTAATTATTCAGAAACTCTGTCTCTTGGGATTGTTCTTTCATGACAGTTGCAAAAAAGTCGATCTGATTAGCCTGCAGAGAACTGGACAGGGATGTGTTACCTCTATTCAAGTATCTGAGAGGCCGTGAGAGTGAAGAAAAGGAAAACTCAGATGTAGTTCAGCCTCAGAGGGTAGAGCAATCAGCCATTAACTCCAACTCATACCCGAATATTCCTTGTGAATAGGGATTGTTTTATTATATTTACTGACATCCTTGGTGCCTGGAAGAATACCTGGCACAAAAGAGACAATCACCTTAGTAAAAATATCTCTCCAACATGCTTGGAACATGGTTCTCCAGCCTCCATTTGAAGATCTTGATTTTTAAGAGAAGGGTTACTGTGCATTTGGGAGCTATTATTTGGAAGGAATTCTTGATCATTCAGAAGTTGAACTTGACATTAGTGAGGGCCTTCATATTCTGAGAATCAGGGATTTTAAGATATGACATGTCACACGCAAAGCATTTGAGTCATTATTTAAACCCAGAACTTCTGGTCCCAAATCCAATTTGAGAAATAGTGAGAAAGAAAGTGACAATCTGGTATTCTTTTCATACCATCTAGTAAACTACCTTTTTCTGCCTTCAGGTAAAGTTGATCCTGACATAAGTTAATAAACTGCTCAAAGCTGGGCTTGCCCATCAGCTTCTTCAATACCATGGAAACATGTCTAAGTTGTTTATAAACATAGTTTATAAAGCTCCATTGCAGAGGATGTAAAACTGGAAGGAGCCTTAGCCCCCACCTAATTCAGTCCCCTCATTTTACAAAGCAAAGACTAGAGAAAAGTTACTTATCCAAAGGCATAGCTGTAGTTCTCTAGCATAATCGAGATTCAAGGCAAACCCTTTTGTTCTGCATCTGTCAATCTCTTTATAACACTGGACTGCCAGGAGATGGTCTTATACAGATGAGGTTTAGAGAATAATGTGATTACATCTTGTGAAGAAGGATCAGAGGTGAAAGCCAACAATTTGGGGTTTTGAATCCCATTGGGCATTTTGTTTGTTGGGCAAACCTGCTTGATTTATTTTCTATTTCCTTTTTTTCTAGCTTATTTTATTCTTTCCTTGAATAGCACACATAGTCAAATTCAACTGGATAACCCTGACATTTCAAAGATAGCTCTTACCAAAATCAGCACAAACACCAGAATTACAAAGACCCGTCACTCTCCTTACTCCCTTCCTTCCCCAAGCTTTCCTCAGGAGAAATGGTGGTTAGCATTTCTGGTGAAAAACACATTTTCATGATTTTTCATACACTGCTTTTAATTTCGTTGGACTTAGTGGCCGTATGGATATGCTCATTTAAAAAAAAAATTGCAACCTACTCCCATACCAAACAGAACCAGTATCATACCCTGGATATGTAGTGTGATTGTCAATTCACAAATTTAAAGGAATCAAAAAGAACTTTAGCTCCCACTCACCTGTATACAAAAGATAAAACTAAATGGAATATCTTTATTAATCACATACTATATATTGGTACTCATGTCCAACCTCTAACATCCTGTCTATGTGATTCTGATCAAGCCACTAAATCTCTCACTGCTTCCAGTTAATTGCCTTTTGCCATAAGTTGCAGAGGGGCTATCCAGCTACAGTGTTAGATGAAATATGAAATTTCTTTCCAGAAGTCCCCTCCATCAATGAAATCAAAAGTCTGGTAACAATATAAAAGAGTGAGGCAAAATGGCAGCATGGTATAGTAGAGAAAGTGCCGATTCAACTGTTAAGAAGGCCTGGGAGGAAGTCCAATTTCTAATACACACAAGATATGGTGTCATGGGAGGGTTTCTTAACTTTTTGACTAGATATGCATTTCTGATCTTCTGCACTGAAGGAAATTTCCATACTAAGGATTTTTCAGATTGATGAAATTACAATGAAACCATGCAAAGCAAATAATCTACTTAAGCCTTTTTTGTTTTTAATAGAAATACTTCAAGTGTATTTTATTTATTGAAAATCTATCCTTTTCTATTGATAATTAGACTCAGTTATGCAGAAGATGGCACTTTGGATTCTTTCTCAGGCGCTTTTGCTTTTCATCACACATTATTCCACTCTTATCTGTGATTTCTAGTGAGTAATAGTCTTGTTTTTCAGTTTCCAATTTCCTTTCCTTTATATTTTAAGGTCTGTCCTCTGATTACTTTTAGAATGTGTCATTTGTCATTGGAACCGCTAAATTTAGGCATTGTGTCACAGAGTTTGCAATTTACATTTATTTTGTTGATGTTTCTCCTGATGTTCATTTGTATTTTCTTACAATTGGCACTTTATTTATTGTGTTTAGATGTTCTTAACACTTTTCTTGTACTACTTTTTGAATTATAGTGTCCAATTTTTTTTTGACTTATCATGTTCTCCTTACAGACCTATGATCCTTACATTTTCTCTACATAGTCTTCAAGGTTGATGTATTTTGTTTGTAGAAAGCTCATATATTCTTTTAATATAATTGTTTTATTTGTTTCTCTCCTTTCAGATCGTCCTTCACTTCTGTTTATTTACATTACCAGGCAATTGTTCTCTCTTTTGTTTTCTTGGAAAGATTTGCCATTCTGAATTCAAATTTTTCTATTCTTCTGTTTATTTATGCTGTGCAGGCCAAAAAATTCCATTTTCATGATTCATATTTCTCTTTTGAATTGCTTGGAGAAAACATTTAATTAAGTAAGTAACTGCAAGATTTAGACAGTGTAGATGGAAAATGATCCCCAAGGAAAGCCTAAAACCATGAGATGCAGGCTGGGCAAGAAAGATCTCCTCCAGAGAAGCTACATTATCTCTGTCTTGAAGAGACATTTCCTCTCATGACACAGATAAAGACAAGAGATGCAGAAATATTTTTTTTTAACATAAAGAGGGGGAAATATCTTTAATTGAATGAATCTTGTTTTAAATATTTCTATAGCCAATACTTCTGTAGCCAAAATGGCAGAATAAAGCAAAAACTTGATTGGGCTCTACCAAATTCCTCTCCAAACAATTTTAATTAGCACCTCAAAATGAATTCTGGAGCAGCAGAACAATTAAATGGATGGAGAAAAATATAGCTAATCATCATTCCTGTGAAAGTGAGTGGGATAAATTCATTCATAAAATGGAAGCAGCTAGTAGAGTGAATTAAAATCCAAAACTCTACAATATGTTTAAAAGAAACACATTGGAAACAGACAACCATATGTAGAGTAAAAATAAAGAGTTGGGACAAATCTTTATGCTCTGTATCACTATTGATTAGAGAAATGCAAATTAAAAAAAAACTCTGAAATACCACCTTATACTCTTTAAATTAGCTAATATGAAAAGAAAAATGATAATTTTTAGAAAGGATATGGGAAAATTAGGACATTCATGCATTGCTAGTGGAGTTATGAACTCATCCAACCATTCTGGTGAACGATTTGACACCATGACCAAAGGGCTATAAAATTGTTTGCTCAGTGGTCCAGTAATAGCAAAATTATATCAGTATTCCAAGAATATTTTTTTAAAAAGGAAAAGGACCATTACAAGAATATTTATAGCAGTTCTTTTTATGGTAACCAAGAATTGGAAATTGAGGAGATGCCCTTCAACTGGGGAATGACTGAACAAGTTGTGGAATGTGATTGTGATTGAATAATATTGTGCTATATGAAATGATAAACTCAAAGATTTTAGAATAAACACAGAAAGACTTGCAAGAAATATAAGAGCAAAATAAGCAGAATTAAGAGAACATTGTATACAGTATAATAATGTTTTAAGAATGATTTTGAGTGAATAAATTATTTTATCTATCAGAAAAAAGACTATCTGCATTCAAAGAAAAAACTGATAAATAGAAGCACATACACAATAATTTTACACACACGCACATAAACACATGCATTTCTATTTATAACTAGTGGTACCCTTCTCTTGGGTGGGGAGAGGGAAGAAAAAAAAGAATTTATGTGATAATTTTATTGTATATTTGAAAGAAAAGCAAATTGTGCATAGTAGATTTGCAGTCTCATGTACAATCTTTTTTAAATTTTTAAAAAAATTATACCGTTATGGAAATGCTTGTCTTATCCCATAAATTAAAAATAAAATGACTTTTTAAAAAGAAATGAATAACAGGATACTTTCAGAACAAACTGGATAGATTTATATGAATTATGTTGAGAGATGTGAGTGAAGAACCAGGAGACGTTGTAAACAGTGATAGCAATAATGTATGATGATCAACTATGAATGACATTGCTATTCTCAGCAATACAATGATGCAGGACAATTTCAAAAGTTTCATAATGGAAAATACCACCCATTGCCAGGGAAAGAACTAAAGGAGCCTGAATGCAGATCAAGCTCTACTTTTTTTCATTTTTCTTTATTTTTATGTGTTTTTTTTCTTTGTTTTTCTTCACAACATGAATAATATATAGTTTGCATGATTGCACATATATAACTAAATCAAATTGCTTACCATTAAATTAGTATGGCAGAAACTAGGCATTGACCCACACTTAACACCGTACACCAAGATAAGGTCAAAATGGGTTCATGACCTAGGCATAAAGAATGAGATTATAAATAAATTGGAAGAGCATAGGATAGTTTACCTCTCAGACCTATGGAAGAGGGAGGAATTTATGATCAAAGAAAAACTAGAGATCACTATTGACCACAAAATAGAAAATTTTGATTATATCAAATTGAAAAATTTTTGTACAAACAAAACAAATGCAGACAAGATTAGAAGGGAAACAATAAACTGGGAAAACATTTTTACAATCAAAGGTTCTGATAAAGGCCTCATTTCCAAAATATAGAGAGAATTGATTTTAATTTATAAGAAATCAAACCATTCTCCAATTGATAGATGGTCAAAGGATATGAACAGACAATTCTGAGACAAAGAAATTGAAACTATTTATAGACATATGAAAATATGCTCCAAATCATTATTAATCAGAGAAATGCAAATTACAACAACTCTGAGATACCACTACACACCTGTCAGATTGGCTAGAATGACAGGGAAAGATAATATGGAATGTTGGAGAGGATATAGAAAAACAGGGACACTGATACATTGTTGGTGGAATTGTGAACACATCCAGCCATTCTGGAGAGCAATTTCGAACTATGCTCAAAAAGTTATCAAACTGTGCGTCCCCTTTGATCCAGCAGTGTTTCTACTGGGCTTATACTCCAAAGAGATACTAAAGAAGGGAAAGGGACCTGTATGTGCCAAAATGTTTGTGGAAGCCCTCTTTGTAGTGGCTAGAAGCTGGAAAATGAATGGATGCCCATCAATTGGAGAATGGTTGAGTAAATTGTGGTATATGAACGTTATGGAATAGTATTGTTCTGTAAGGAATGACCAGCGGGATGAATACAGAGAGGACTGATGAGCCTTACGTGAACTGATGCTAAGGGAAATGAGCAGAACCAGGAGATCATTATATACCTCAACAACGTTACTGTTTGAGGATGTATTCTGATTGAAGTGGATCTCTTCGATAGAGAGAGCTAATTCAGTTTCAATTGATCAAGAATGGACAGAAGCAGCTACACCCAAAGAAAGAACATTGGGAAATGAATATAAACTGCTTGCATTTTTGTTTTTCTTCCCGGGTTATTTATACCTTCTGAACCCAATTCTCCCTGTGCAACAAGAAAACTGTTCGATTCTGCACACATATATTGTATCCAGGATATACTGTAACCTATTCAACATGTAAAGGATTGCTTGCCATCTAGGGGAGGGGGTGGAGGGAGGGAGGGGAAAAATCAGAACAGAAATGAGTGCGAGGAATAATGCTGTAAAAAATTACCCTGGCATGGGTTCTATCAATAAAAAGTTATTTTAAAAAATTGCTTACCATCTTAGGGAAGTATGTGGTGATGTAGGGAAGGAGAGAATTTGAAACTCAATTTTTTTAAAAGGTCAACATTGGGGAAATAAAATATTATTTTAAAACAAAGACAAAAATTAAAAATTAAAAAATTGATCTGATGATTCACAGTACTATGAAAGTAATCTAGAGTTCTTGAAATATCTGCCAATAAAATCCCAGCTCTAGCAAATTCTACACCACATGACAAGAGGTCTATATCTTGGATAATGTAAAAGAGATTTTAAATGAAATTGGATAACTGTTACTAGGGAATACATATCAAAATGGGGGCTTGAGCCAAAAGCATAGCCAATAACATTCCAACCTCTCAAGAGTGGACCTGAGGGAAAAATGTAGCCAACTGTATCCCGTGGACACAAATTCCCAGGATATATGAGAGTTGGGAGTTTATTAGGTAAATCAATGCCTTTTGCTTTCATATCACCTTCATTTCCAATTTTATTCCTCTTCTAATCATAGACTCTTCCCATGTAATTTGGATTAAAGGGGAGAAAAGGTCAGCAAAATGTACACGGCTGTATAATATTCTAAAACCAGTAAAAAGAAGAGAGTGAATTTGTATGAGAGGTTCTTTGTATGGATTCACTGAGCAGTCTGACTACATAGTGGAGATCAGAGACCCAATAATTGCTAAGCAGACACTTCCAGAAGCCAGTCCCTAGTAAGTAATCTTGCATACATTGGAGCTCCCTGATTCTTTCTTCAGTATAATTAACTTGTCCCTTAGTTGAGAGTTTGGGGAGAGCCTCATAGTTCCCTGGTTGGAGGATTCTGAACCCTAAACTTTTACTGTTGAAACATTTCATTCCATTAATATACTACAATTTATTTAGCTTTCTCCCCTTGATGGATACTTACTTTGTTTCCCATTCTTAATTATCATGGAAGATCTTGCTATCAATATTTTGGTATCTATTTGGAAAGAGATCGTTCAATTCATCTTTCATCCTTTTATGAAGTATGCATTCCCGCCTCCCATGTAGGATTTATGGTCAAAGAACATAGAACATTTAATCACATTTTTTAAAAGTTCCAAATTGTTTCCTGAATTGCTAGATAAATTCCCAAGCTCTACCAAAAGTGTATTAATGTGCCTGAATTCCCATTGCCCTTCCAACATTGATTATTTCCAACTTTAGCAGTCTTTACTAATTTTCTAGAGAGGAAGTGAAAGGGAGGGTTGTTTTGATTTACCTTTGAATAAATGATCTCTTGATCATTTCTCGAGCACTTATTGCGTGTCAGGCACTGGAATAAGTAATGAGGACATAAGTACAAGAATACAAGTTGAGTATTGCATTTTGAAAGACAATGACATAAACATGAGCTCGAATTGAGGACGGAGGAAACATTGTTTGGAAGTTGCTGAAGACGTGATGTGGCGACCCAGCAGTGTCTCTACTGGACCTGTATCCCAAAGAGATCAAAAAAGGAAAAGATCCCACATGTGCAAAACTGTTTGTAGTAGCTCTTTTTGTAATGGCAAAAAACTGAAAACTGAGTGGCTGCCCATCAGTTGGGGAATGGCTGAATAACTCATGATGTATGAATGTTATGGAATATTATTGTTCTATAAGAAATGACCAGCAGGTTGATTTCAGAGACACTTACATGAACTGATGCTGAGTGAAGTGAGCAGAATCAGGAGATCATGGTATGGCAACAACAAGATTATATAGATGATGATCAATTCTGATGGATGTGGCTTTTCTCAACAATGAGACGATTCAGACCAGTCCCAATGGACCTGTGATGGAGAGAGCCATCTACATTTAGAGAAAAGACTGTGGGGACTGAGTGTGGATCACAACATAGCGTTTTGACTTTTTTCTGTTGTTTGCTTGATTTTTGTTTTCTTTCTCATATTTTTTTTCTTTTTGATCTGATTTTTCTTGTGTAGCATGATAAATGTGGAAATGTATATAAAAGAATTGTACGTGTTTAACATATATTAGAAAAGGAAGGAGAAAAAATTTTGGAAAATAAAGTTTTGTAAGGGAGAATATTGAAAACTATCTATGCATATATTTTGAAAATAAAAAGCTTCTTTAAAATAATGTGGAGTCTTGGTTCTGGCATTTCTCATTTTTAGTGATTTGGAACATTTTATAGTTTTGTTAATAATTTATGATTCTTATTTTCAGAATTGTTTGTTCATATCCTTTGATCATTTAGTCATTGGGGAATGCCTCTCAGTCTTATAAATTTTATAAAGGTTTGTTGAGTAAAAAGAGCTGGATTTAGAGTTAAGATGACCCAGGTTCAAGCCCTCCCCTGACACATACTGGCTGCATAATATTGGCCGAATCATTTGCCTTCTCGGGGTCCCAGGCTATAAGCTTCAGAGAACAGGTCAATATTGGCAGAAGAAATTTACTCATCTGGAAGTTCTCTAGAGCAGCACAATGACAGATCTAGTCTTTCCTTGGTAGAACTTTCCCATTTATGCTACGATTTTAACAAGTTGTTATTTTAATACAACCAGGAATGCCTTTGACCCACCCCTAAACCCCGGGGAAGGAATGGAGGAAGGACTGGGAGCCACTTTCAACACAATCGTGGTAATGGGTTTGCCCTGGTCCCCCGGTTTTTTCTCACCTGGGGGCCCAGGTGATCAAGGGCACACATTTTCAAGGTAGTTGGTTGGGGTCAGGGCTGCACCCCGTAACCATGAAGTGGTTAACGGGCCCCTGGAGAAGGAACCCCGGACCTGGCCCTCATTAGCACTGGGCCAAACCTGCATCTGTGCTGAGCACGACAGAGGTAAACAGAGCCATAAATGAATAGCTTGGCGATGTGCTAAACTGTTTATTCCTGATTATAATCCCCTGGCAAATCTGATCCAGGCTGCACTCAGTGAGATCCCCTGGAATAAAATCCACATTGTGGGACTTCCTCCTGCGGGCAGTATTTCTTCTGATTTCTATAAAGAAGCAGGTTCAAATAGGCTTAATAAAAATGCTTTTTATATATCATACAGTACGCAAATAAATCTTTAATGTAATTGAAAGAATGCAGAAAATTGTAAAAAGGTTATGGAAGCTTGACTTCTGATTGGCCAGGACTCCATAAAGCAGGGTTTGATGTACTATAATTTATAGGCATGCAAAGCCCATCTCTTCTGGGCTGAGATTGGCTGTTAATGTTGTAATGATGTTTAACTGCTGACAAATGAACTACAGGTGGGTCACTTTCTATATTAAGAAAAGGATCTGTTCAAGTGGAAAAAGCTGTCCTCTTTCTGGGCCCTCTTGCCTTCCTTCCCTGCATCCCCACCCTTGCCCTTGGCTACAGGTAAAGACCCAGAGAAGTACCTGAGCGTCCCCCAAAGCTCCACCTGGGGCGGAGATGATGTGTGGCCCATCCTACAGAGGGTAAGTGGAGGACCAAGGGGACGAGGGCATTTCCTCACGGGATGTCGAGTGGCTTCTTTTTATTCTTGTCACTAATTATGGAATTTCTCATTAAAATAAGCAGCACGTCTGGTCCCGACTCTGGCATATGTTTCTATTTCTCCGAGCTGATGGAAACCGTCTGGCTGAAAGGCCGGACCCTCTGCCTTTCCTCTCTCAAAGGCAAGGGGCAGAGCCTGGCCTCCACCTTCCCACCTGTCCCTGCTGCCAGGCTGCGCTCGCCGTGGCGCTCTGGAACCAGAGCCGGGAAGCTGGCCCTCCCCAGGGGTGTCCGTCCCGCGGAACCTGGGCTCCCTCCCATACGGCGGCTGCCGCTCTCCAGGCTTTCCTCTGGAGTCCGCTCCAGCTTCTCCTCTGGCCCAGTCATCCAAGCAGGCCCGTGCTGGTTATTTATAAACCCATCCTGGATGCCAAAGCACCATGAACAATCCATTCCCTCCAGTTTACAGGAACATTCAAAGTGCTCTGAAACATATTTCCAACATAACTCATCACTTTGAAGACGGGTCCAAACTTTTGTTCGCATTTATCGACAGGAAGTTGTTTCTCGGCGCTCCCATAAGAAGGGGCCTTTGCCAATCGCCCGGTGCCTTCTCACATGGTGCTGCATTAGGGGCCGTAAATTGCGCTCACGCCTCCACCTCCTTTCTCCCCCTCTCTCCTAGACTTGTTGCCTGGGGGGCAAGGCGCATTTTTCTCCCATTGCAAGATTTCTTCCATTCGATTCCTTTTTATAAAAGGGAAAATCACTTACTGAAATTGAACCCGATTCCTTTCTTCTTTCACGTCTTTAAAGTCCCTATAAAGAACATTCTTCCACACTTCCGTTCCTCGTCTTAGCCCCAGTGTGAGCCTGGCTCACAGGACCCACCTGACTGGGGTCAAAGGCTCGGACGAAGGATATTAAATCCTTCCTCCCCCCTGCCTCTGATTAAGTGCAAAGGAAAACATAATTAAGACAATGAAAGTTCCATTTTTTTTTCAGGAATCTATTATCTTTTATCTCAGTCTGTGTCATTGATGACCCGATCAGCCATGTGATTTTAAAAGGTATATCTCTTAAATGTGTTCCTCCCCTTACACAGGAACCAGTCTCCCTAGGGTCTCATCCCCTCATCACTCCTGCAAGAGCCTCCTTGTTGCCTCAAGCCTCTGCCTTTCCAATCCAACTTCCATGCCACTTATTAGACAATATTTCTGACTCATTTCTTTCTTGCCTGCCCTTAATCAGTGAAGGGTAGTTGCCTCAGTCAAACTGAGACTTGGGGAGAAGTTTCCCACTGCATCCAGGGCCGTCTCCAGGATGGCCACTGGACCCAGACAGCCCCAGAGGAGAGATGGGGCTGGTGACTTTGCACAGCCCTCCCTCACTTTGTCCTAATTCACCAGCATGTCATGGATCACTCCCTGATCTTCAAGATTGAAGAATAAACCCTAACCCTGCTCAAGAAGCTTCAGGGGCTCCCTATCACTTCTAGTTAAGGACAAACTCCTCTGCTGGGGGCCGTTTGGGGCAACCTGAATATCCCGGTGCCTTCCTTTCACCTTCTTCCTGCTCCAGCCCCTGAGGTCGGGTTGCTGCTCTCCACCCAAACCTTCCATCCCTTGCCCAGGCTCTCTCCCGCCCTGAAGTGCTCTTCTCCCCATCTCTGCCTCATACCGTCTCCATTGAGAACCACGGCCTTGCTCAGGTGGTCTCACGCTCCTTCCCCCCCCATCATCAGCGCTGGACCCCGCCCGCTCCCCCAAAGCACTTCATTTTGTGTGGGTGCTGCAGCCTTCTAGAGACGAGGGGATGCAGACGTACAAAGTGCGTTCCTGTCTGCCAGAGGCTTACGCTCCACTGGCTCCTACATTGACGAGTCAGACTGCTGCATTTTACAGATGAAGAAACTGAGGCCCAGAATGACAAAGAGGGAGAATTCGAACTCCAGTCTCCTGATGATAAATGCCATGGGAGCTAGATTGTGCAGAGGTTAGAGTATGGGACGCGGCTTTAAGTCCTGCGGAAGGCAGTGACCGTGAGCAAATCCCTAAGCACTTCCTGCTTCAGTCTCCTCATCTATAGCATGGGAATAATCACAGCACCTCCCTCCTAGGCTTGTTGTAAGGGCCAAATCATACGGCTAAAGTGTTTTGTGAATCTTAAATGATTGCATGGATGTCGGTTATTATAACTTATTATTATCGTTCCAGAGGCTCAGAGAGCAGGTATGTTTGACCAGTTAAGTAAGATCTGTCACTTACCCAACCCCTTGAAAACACACACTCTTTGCATTGGAACTGGGTGCTTATGAGCAAACTTGTGCTATTCCCAAGGAAACATGGGGGGGGGGGTCAAATGAAGAGGCAAATTTGGAGATTTTACAAATCTTTAATTCTAATACTCTAATAACTCTAATATTCTAATAACACTAAATTATTGCTTCTGGTCCCTTCCCTCCCGAAGGGCCATCGTGCACCTTTCTGCATCTGCCTTCACATTGTCTCTCCCGGTAGAAAATAAGCTTCTCGTGGGTCAGGCTCGAGTAGCCTTAGGACCCCGGCGCCTGATGTGTTATGGGGTTTAATAAATGCTTAGTTAATTGTTAGATTTGTCTTGTTGATCCCAAGTCAAGCTGAGCTTCCTATGCCAGGACCCATATTACGTAATCTAACCCCTCATTTTACAGATGAGGAAACTGAGAGCAGGGGGCAGCTTTCCCAGGATCCCACAGGCATTAAATAGCAGAGCCAGCACTCCCCAGGATTTCTGCCTCTCGGTGCAGGCCCCTGGGACCCCGGGGAGATGCTGGAGATCCTTGCGGGCTGTGAAGATTTCCAGCTAGAAGTGCTTCGTTCAGATGGGGGTCCATCTGGATTCCCTTCAGGCAAAGGATGTGACCCAAAAAACTCAGGCTTCTTCAGATCAAAGAATTCTCCCCCAGCTTAGTGTGCAGATGGTTAAGTGCTGGCGGCCGGCCAGGAGCACAGCCCCACACTGGTTAGGATCCTGGACCAGACTCCGCAGGATATTCCCCCCCTTATCTCCAGGGAAGATCGGCCACTAATCCATCAGGTCTCTAAAGATGTGATTTTTTACATCCCCGGAAGACCGAGGGACATTATGAAGTGCCAGTGGCGTGCCAGGGGGAATCCTGGTCCTCCACTCATGTTCCCCAACCAGATGGCAGCCCCTTTCCCCAAGCCCTGAGACCTAATTCCCTGTAAATTAAAGCCATCCTCTCTCCCCAACCTGCAGTTGGCTGAGTAGTATTAGGAGACAAAAACACTTGGTTAGCCAAGAAGCATTTATTAAGCGCTTACTGTTTCTCAGATATTCTGCTGAGCCCTGGGACACAAAGAAATGCAAAAGACAGTTTCTGCTGCTCAGCCTCAGCTGTCAACAACCTTAAAGATAATATGGTACCATTCTTTTACTTTGCAGAGGAGGAAACTGAGGCACCGAGAGGGAGAGCAACTAGTATCAGGTCAGGCAGGTTACAAGCCTAGATTGAGCTGAGCCATGTCTCTCTCTAAGTATGTCGCTGAATGTGTGTATGTCTCTCTTTTTGTGCATCTCTCCGTCTCAGTGTGTCTTTTTGTCTGTCTCTTTCTTCTCCGTGTAAATCTCTTTATCTCTGTGTTTGTCTCTCTCTGTCTCTCTGACTCTGAGTATCTCTGTCACTTTCTCTCTCTGTGTATGTCTCTGTGTGTGTGTCTCTGTCTCTGTCTCTGTCTGTATCTCTGTGTCTCTCCCCTTTCCCTCCCCCCCATCCTTCCTCTAAAACTCGGAACAGCCCACTTGGACCTGCATTGAGTCTAAGATAATGGTGATGTTTGAGGTGAAGCCGTACCACCTAATCTAGGCAAAGGTCTGGGATAAAACTGACCCCCTCCAAATCCTTGTATGGATGAGTCCAAGCCAAGACCAAAGACAAGTCCCAGTCTCCCCAAAGTCCTCAAGTTGTTTGGGGGCTTGTAGAGGTTTTCCCAGAATGGGGCTCCCAGATTAGCTTCCTTCCACGTGGAGTCGAGTCAAGAGCTGGAAGAAGTCCAGACGGAGTAGGACAGCCCCGAACCGGAAAGCCGTGACTCAAGGAGTACCTGCTTTCCATCCTGGCCAGTGCTGCGGTGGCTAAAAGAGAGCCAGGGTGGCGAAGTGGGGAGGATTCTGGGGAATACCTAAGTGTCCCTCTGACTGGGTCACCATGGGGAAGCCCCTAAAACTCTCCGACTCAACGGTCCCAAGTAACAATCGGAGAAAATGCTGCCGTTGTTCCCAACTCATGGCGTTGTGGAGATAAAATCAGATCACGGACGTTAAATGCTTTGTAAAACTTTAAGGGCAACGATCATAACAATACGAAAAAACACAATCATTATTGTTATTGTTATTGCTACGACAGGCGGCCCACAGTCTTACTCCCGGACATCACCCCCTTATGTGTCACAACTGATCCACAGGCTTTTACAGACCGCTGGATGTGGCAGGCACTGTCCTAGGCACAGAGGACATCAAGGCAATGACTGGGACAAGCCCCCCTCTCCGGGTGCACATCAGCGCGGAGTGAGCTGTCTGACCGGGACTGTCTGACCGGGTCTCCTTCATCCCGACGTGGTGACTTGGAGTCGGGGGCTCAGTCTGGAGCGTCTCTTGGCTAAGTGGACTCGGAGCCATTTATTTTGACACTCACTATCCCAGAGTGAGCCTGGCCCTAACCCCAACCTTAACCCTGTATTGAGGATTCACATGCACACACTGTGGCCACATTTGAGAACAGTCTCAGTGAAGAAGGTAAGCCCTGATCCCCCACCCACCCTCAGGGCTTCCCCTAAGTCAGAAGGCTGCTGAGTACCTGCCCAGGAGCACCCGTGGCCCCTCAGCAGCCAGGGACCTTGAATAGCAGGAGCCACAGCGGCTCCCCAACCCAGGACCCCACTGAACTCCCCAGCCCTGGCTGCCTTACATCCTATGGGATGTCACTGAAAGGGACGGATGTGCTCAAAAGCTCTGTGGATAAGACCTCAGAATCCATCAAGTTCCAGTCCCCACCATGTCACCATGTCACTCGGTCACCCCGAACGGCTGGCCTGGGCTTCCAGAGCCAGGAATGGAGCCAGGTTGGACCTCAAAGGCCCCGGTTCAGAACCCTCTCCGAGGCTGCCCCGTGCCGGATTAAATGGTCGCCAGACTTGGCTCTGGGTAGAGGGAGGTGGGAAGGGCTGCAGGCTCTGGCTCGGTGCGTATATCACTTAAAAGCAGAGCAGGACGCCTGTTTCCACTTAAGTTCGAAGAACTTGAAAGGTATCAGGGAAAGTTCATCGCGGGACATGAAAGGCGCGGGGCACAGAGGTCGGGGGCGGCCAGGTGGGGGAGAGATGTGGAAGAGAAGCAGGGGGCCTTTGTGGAGACCAAAGGAGGATGCACCAGGGCTTGGGAGTCATTGCTGCTCTGGTTTTTACTCTGGGCAAATACCGTGTAATAACTAGGGGGGTTTTATTCCTGTCTTGATCTATGGGTTCATTGAAAAGTCCCAAGTCCCAAGCGGGGAGCGTCCGTGAGACCTTCCTCGTGCTCTCAGTCTGGATCCCTAGTTGGGACCAGGATGAAGGGTGTCCCAAGGCGGGAGAGGAGAAGTCACAGTCCAGTGAGTGCAGAGTTGGGAGGGAACTCACGTCTCCTAGTCTGATCCGCTCATTTAGCCCAGAATGCAAGCTGGTCCCAAACAGGAGAGGCGACTTATTGCAAACAAACAGTGCCGGCGAAAGAACCCTGGGAAATGAGTGTGGACCACAACTGCATTCGCACTCTTTCTGTTATTCTTTGCTTATTTTGTTTTTCTTCCCAGGTTACTTTTACCTTTTTTCTAAATCCAATCTTGTGCAACAAGAGAACTATAAATATGTACACATATATTGTATTTAACATATATGTTAACATGTATGGGATTGTCTGCCATCCAGGGGAAGGGGTGGGGGAAGGAGGGAAAAGTTGGAACAGAAGTGTTTGCAAAGTCAATGCTGAAAAATCACCCATGAATATGTTCTGTCAATAAAAGCTATAATAATAATAATAATAATAATGAAGAAAACAAATGGGTGCTGGGACCATGATTTGAACCCTGAGCCTCCAGCTGGAGTTCTAGCTTGTTCCAGCCCATCACTATCTCTCCATAGAGGGGATCTGGTGCTAGGCCCTATGGGGGACACACGCATGCACTTAATACGTGAAAAATCCCGGCATTTGATCAGTTTATCAGCGCAGAACGGGAGAATCATCAGAACTTGCTGCTGGCACGAATCTGGGAGGGAGAGCTAAGAGGCTGCAGAGCAGGTGAAGGGCCAAGAGAGGGCTCATTAAGCTACAACTCCGCAAGTTCAAAGATAATAGAATGAAATCGAATTGAGCTCAATGTAGAGCATTCACTTTGGATTCAAAAAAGCAGCTTCCTGACATGGGAAGGTGGGACTTGGTAATAGTTTGTATGGAAACAGATCTGGGGCTTTCAGGGGACCGCAAGTATAAAATGAGCCACGAAGGACCTGGCAGCCTCGCCCCTGGAGGCCTCCCCCACATCTGGTCCCAGAGGAGAGGCGGAGGCCAGCCTCGGTCAGTCACACACCCAAGTGCCCGGTTATGTCAGTTAGTCAGCACGTATACCTTTGTGAAGCGCGTTATGCGCCAGGCACTAACCTAAGCACAGGGATACAAAAAGAGAATTTTTTTTTGCCATATTTTAAGTCTTGAAAAGTTGAAATGCATCCTGGGTATGGAGACCAGTGAGATGAAAGGGCCAGGAAAGCTGAAGAATGGAGAATTAGCCTAGAAAAGAGTGGGGGAGGCGGACCATGTGAGAGAGGGCACACGCCAGGAGCCAGTGTGGCCAGAGCGTCCACGGGGCAGGCCCACAGAGCTGCAGACCACGTGACCAGGGCCACACGTAGGGGCCAAATCACGCCTCTGAAACCTCACGGGGCTATGATCCGGGGACCTGCATCTCTGTGCTGGGGATCCCACCATCTCTGACACTGGGGGAAAAATATCCTAATTCATTTTGTTTTTCTGTGCCTATTGTTAGAAAGGTTTCATTTTCTTGTCCCTCCTCCTAAGGAGGGGTGGGGGGGGGGGAGAAGGAAGGGGAAATGAATATTTGTTAATTGAAAAAAAAAACTATGTCAGTCATTATCCCCTCCTCTCCATTATCTCCGGAGTAAAAATTTTAAAATATTCTGTTTGCCATTCAGTGCTCTTCCCGACCTGAGCTCCATTGCCAGTCTCCATGAAGCAGCTATGGCGGCCTCCTTCTGCCATAACTCTCTCACTGCCCTTCACTGGCTGTTTCTCCCTCAGGAATGGACCACTCCCTCACGCCTGTTAAGTTTGGAGACTCCATTCAAATTTCACCTTCCGGAGGATGCTCTTCCGGGTTCCTCCCACACGCTTCCCCTTCTAGAGGAGCATCCTGCTCTTCCCTAGACTTGTCCCTCGTAGTTTACATCTTTCTCCCCATTTTTCCTTGAGCTTCCTGAGAGCTGGAACTCCATCCTCTGTGCCCAGCACTGCACTTGGGACCTAAGAAGCACTTAATAAATGTTGACTGAAAGCTAGCTCAGAGAGCTAACCTAGGGCTATGTCCTGGTCTAACCTAGGAACTTAGAAGGGAACCGAACTGCTCCACTTTATTGTTGTGCCCGGCATTCCAGGCTGTTGGGATTAAGTTTGAGTAAATTTTGGACAACAAGATGGTGCAATGGAGAGAATGCTGGGCCAGGGAGACCTGAGTTCAAGTCCAGCTTCAGGTCTTCACTAGCTGTATGATCCTGGATAAGTCACTTATCCCTGTTTGCCTCATTTTCTATAAAATGAACTGGAAAAGGGAGTGGAGAACCACTTCAATATCTTTGCCAAGAAAACCCCAAATGAGGTCATGAAGAAATAAAACAACAATAACAACTAAATGGGTAAACTCTATCTCGATCAGGCAATCAGTCTTAATTACTCAAACACCAGATTTGAGCGCCTTTCCCCAGGAGGGCACTTTCTTCAAGCACTTCAGCCCTGACTGGAAGCCAGACATAGGAAGCACCTGCCCTGTACTGGGCACTATACTAAAAACTGGGGATGCAGCCCTTCTAGAGCACTTGGTCCTTCCCAGCGCACTTCATCTTTTTTTTAAAGAAGGTTTTCATTTTATGTTTTTTTTTTCCTCAATTACATGTAAAAACAATTTTAACATTTGTTTCTTATAATTTTTGAGTTCCAAATTCCTTCCTCCCTTTCCCTCCTTGGGAAGGCAAGCACTTTGATATAGATTATACATGTGCAGTCAAGCAAACATATTTCCATATTAAACATATTGCAAAAGAAAACACGGACAAAAAAAGAAGAGGAAAAAAAAAGAAAAAATAAAATAAAAAAAAACTTGTTTCAGTCTGCACTCAAACTATCAGTTCTCTCTCTGTCTGAAAGCAGATAGCATTTTTCATCATGAGTCTTTTGCAGTTTCCTTGGATCATTGTTTTGATCAGAGCAGAGAAGTCTTTCACACTTGATCATCTTTCCATTGTTGCTATTAATGTGCACAAGAATCTTCTGGCTCTGCTGAGTTCTTCTTTTTTATTTTTTGCTGAGGCAATTGGGTTTAAGTGACTTGCCCAGGGTCACATAGCCAGGAAGTGTTAAGTGTCTGAAGCCAGATTTGAAGTCAGGTTTTCCTAAATTCAAGGCTGGTACTCTATCTACTACATCAACTAGCTGCCCCTTATACTCACTTCATTTTGCATCAATTCATAAAAGTCTTCCCAGGTTTTTCTGAAGCCATCCTGATTTTTCACTCCAAGACTGTGACTAGGAACTGTGTTTGGACATGCAACAGGTTTCTGCACTCAGTGCCAGTAAAGGATCTCCTTATAATCTTCTCCCAACAATTTGTTTGATCCTCCAGCCCTGCCCCACCATCAGCTCCCAAAGCTGCTGCCCGGCTAGGAAAACCTCCCCCAAGCCCTGGTCACTGCTGTCCACATTATTTTCTCTGCCCATGTCCACCCTGTTGAGACAAACCTTTCCTATCCACCTCCTAAGTGGCCTTGGACTGGAAAATTGTTTCACTCAGCCTTGGTTCTGCTGTTTCAGAATTCTATGGAGGACATTATTTTAAAGTTATTTAAAAGGGATTTTGAAGGAGTTCAGATGAGCTCATCTAACTCTATTGTCTTGGCTCACCCTCTGTTTTTAATACATTATATGCAATGTTGTTTGTCATAACTACCTGTATAGTCCATCTTTGCTCCCTACTGATAGGCAGGCTTGCTGAGGGCAGGTACTATGCCTTATTTGCATGATGTTTATTTCTTAGGCTCAGGCAAAATACTTTACAAATTAGTGAGCCCCTGAAATTTTGGGATGGATATTTTGAGAAATGATCTTATTTGATCTTCATCACAACCTGTGTAATAAACATAGCAGATAGCACTATCTCCATTTAGATTAGGAAGCTAAAATTCATCAAGGTAATATGATTTGAAATTATATGCCAATTTCCCTAATGCATATTTATAGAAAAAATTTAAATAAAATGCTAGCAAGGAGACAATATATCACAAAGATCAAACACGATGACTAGGTGGGATTTATATCAGGAATGCAAGGCTGGTTCAAAATCAGGAGAATTGTAAATATAGTTGATGGCAGCAATAATAAAAGGATCATTATATCAATAATTTTTTAACAGTTTGTGACAAAATATAATATCCATTCTTATTAAAAAATACTAAAAAGCATAGGAATCAATAGTCTTTCTTAAAATGATAAGCAGTATCTATATAAAAACACCAGCAAACATAACTGTAATGAGTGTAAGCTAGAAGTTTTCCCAAATTAATTTATTCATTGTCATACCAGTTGATGTACTAAAGAATTATGTTATAGAGCTAGAAAAATAATAACAAAATTAATCTGTTAGAATAAAGGAAGACTATAAAGTGGATTTTATTTTATTTTTTTTAATTTTTTAAATAACTTTTTATTGATAGAACCCATGCCAGGGTAATTTTTTACAGCATTATCCCTTGCATTCATTTCTGTTCTGATTTTTCCCCTCCCTCCCTCCACCCCCTCCCCCAGATGACAAGCAGTCCTTTAAATGTTGAATAGGTTACAGTATATCCTAGATAAAATATTTTTGTGCAGAACCGAACAGTTCTCTTGGTGCACAGGGAGAATTGAATTCAGAAGGTAGAAATAACCCAGGAAGAAAAACAAAAATGCAAACAGTTTATATTCATTTCCCAGTGTTCTTTCTTTGGGTGTAGCTGCTTCTGCCCATCTTTGATCTGAATTAACTCTCTTTATCGAAGAGATCCACTTCCATCAGTTGTGAACGAATCCAACCATTCTGGAGAGCAATCTGGAATTATGCCCAAAAAGTTATCTGACTGTGCATACCCTTTGATCCAGCAGTATTTCTATTGGGCTTATACCCCAAAGAGATACTAAAAAAAGGAAAGGGACCTGTATGTGCCAAAATGTTTGTAGCAGCCCTGTTTGTAGTGGCTAGAAACTGGAAAATGAATGGATGCCCATCAATTGGAGAATGGCTGGGTAAATTGTGGTATATGAATGTTATGGAATATTATTGTTCTGTAAGAAATGACCAACAGGATGAATACAGTGAGGCTTGGAGAGACCTGCATGGACTGATGCTAAGTGAGATGAGCAGAACCAGGAGATCATTATACACTTCGACAACGATATTGTATGAGGATGTATTCTGATGGAAGTGGATTTCTATGACAAAGAGACCTAACTGAGTTTCAATGGATAAATGATGGACAGAAACAGCTACACCCAAAGAAGGAACACTGGGAAATGAATGTGAACTATTTGCATTTTTGATTTTCTTCCCGAGTTATTTTTACCTTCTGAATCCAATTCTCCCTGTGCAACAGGAGAACTGTTTGGTTCTGCAAATATGTATTATATCTAGGATATACTGCAACATATTTAACATATATAGGACTGCTTGCCATCTTGGGGGGGGTGGAGGGAGGGAGGGGAAAAATCGGAACAGAAGCGAGTGCAAGGGATAATGTTGTAAAAAATTACCCTGGCATGGATTCTGTCAATACAAAGTTATTATTAAATAAAATTAAATTAAAAAAAAAAAGAGAGATCCACTTCCATCAGAATACATCCTCAAACAGTATCATTGTTGAGGTATATAATGATCTCCTGGTTCTGCTCATTTCACTCAGCATCAGTTCATATAAGTCTCACCAGTCCTCTCTGTATTCATCCCGCTGGTCATTCCTTACAGAACAATAATATTTCATAACATTCATATACCACAATTTACTCAACCATTCTCCAATTGATGGGCATCCTTTCATTTTCCAGCTTCTAGCCATTACAAACAGGGCTGCCACAAACATTTTGACACATATAGGTCCCTTTCCTTTCTTTAGTATCTCTTTGGGGTATAAGCCCATATAAAGTGGATTAATGAAAAAAAAATGTGAAGGAAGGTGCCTTAACAAATGGGTAAATGATTTAAACATAAAGGTTGAAATAAATAAATTAGGGAAGCAAGGAAAAAAATTTAACTGTCAGATCTATGGATAAAGAAAGTTAGGAAAATGGGAAGAAAATGGATAATTTTGATTTTATGAAATGTTAATAAAGGTTTTGCATAAACAAAACCAATGCAGCAAAAATTATGAGAAAAGCAGGAAACTAGGGGAGAAAATTACAGCAAATTTCTCTGATAAAGACTTCATTTCTTAAATAAATAGTGAACTGAGCCACATTTATTTTTTTTCAAAACTCCAAAGTTGGATAACTGTTCAAAGGATATGAACAACCACCTGTTAAAAACAAGAAAGCAAAACTATGGATAGGCACATGAAAAATGCTCTAAATCATTATTGGTTAGAGAAATTCAAATTAAAACAACTCTGAGGTATACTACTTCATACTTATCAGATTTGTTTACATGACAGAAAAGAAAAAAAATGATGACTTCAGCAAGGGGTATTACACAATAGAGACACTCATGCACTGGTGGTGGAGTTCTAAACTGATCCAACCATTCTGGAGAACACTTTGAAATTACATCCAAAGGACTATAAAACTGAATCAGCAATATCCTACTAAGTCTATGTCACAAAGAGACCAAAGAGAAGGGGAAAGGATTTATATATACAAAAATATTTATGGTAGTTCTTCTTTGTGATGACTAAGAATTGAAAATTGAGTGGATGTTCATCTGTTCCTATAGTTTGGAAAGGCTAAACAAGTTGTGGTGTATGATTGTTATGGAATACTATTGTGCTATAAGAAATGATGAGGGAGATAGTTTTAGATAAACCTTACAAATTTTAGATAAAGCTTACAAGAACTGATGCCAATGAAATAACCAAAACCAGGAGACTACTGCCACTAGCAGCAATATTGCAAGGATGATCAACTGTGAAAGACTTAGCTACTCTGATCAAGACAATATTCCAAAGCAGTTTCAAAGAGCTCCTGAAAAATGTCATCCACCTCCAGAGAAAGAAATGATAAATTGTAAATGAAATTTGAAGCATACCTTTTCCTCCTTTCTTTATATTTCTTGCTTTTTACTATGATTATTTTGCAACAAGGCTAATATGAAAATATATTTTGCAAAACTTTTCATATATAATTGAGATATTTGCTTGCAGTCTCAATGAAGCAGCAAGAGGGAAGGGGAGAATTTGGAACTCAAAATTAAAAAAAAATGTGTGTGTGTATGTTTGTGTGTGTTTGATTATAACTTGTCTGGGTTACTCAATATAATAGTTTGATATCTGAGAGTACAACCTTGGTCTTCAGATGGATAATCCAAGACTCTGTCTATAAAACGATATTGTAGTAGTAATAGATTGTTCATCTTTCCTCCTATTTTTCGCCATCCAGACTGACCCATGCTCCAATTGGCTAGGAATCCGAATTTAAGTATAGCTAAGAGAGTTGCTTAGTATCTGGGGAAAAATAATCAGTCTTCATAGGACCATAAAGGTCTGTTGTTTAAACAATGGCAAAAGTCACAGAAATTCAGACAATATAGGCTAAGATTCATGTTTAGCCATATATAGGCTACTTTGTATCTTGTGAATCTCTCTCCAATTCCTCCTTTGCAGAACTATCAACTCTAGGGGTCCAAATGGTCCCTAACCATGAGTTGTCCCAACAATGGCTCCAAAGGTAGCCAATTGGTTTTGCTTTAGATGGGTTCATACATATCAGAAGGATGCAAACCTGTCTTCTCTTTCCCCACTTGTTTTGGGAGATCTTAATGAAGAAGTAATAATGCGTCTGCATGTGACATTTTGTTTCAACCCATGATGCTCAGAATTTCTCCTCTCTCTCTATCCTCAACACTACTTTTATCCTTCTCTGATCCTTTTCATCACTGAGCAAGGGGGAGAAGACACTTTCATATTTCCAGATTGAACTGGTTAATCCCAGCTCCTGCCATCATTCCAAATGAATTACACCTCCCCAAAATGGACCCCCACCAACAGCACACATAGTTACACGGTACCTCCCCATGATGCAAGATGGAGACAGGCTGTGGTGGCCAAGAATGTGGTGGAAAGCATCGCTCAGCAGGAGTGACGCTACTGGAGGAAGGTTGTGTGTGAGCCCGTGGGGAAAGCAGTTAATTCCTTCAGGGTGGAAATGCTAGATGGGGCCCCTTCAAAGTGGGAGAGTAAGCTATGGCTGCCAGATGCAGGGAAAATAGTGGCTGGGATATAGAAGAAAAAGAGAGGGGGGAGGTTTGAGGGTAGAAGGAAAAAAAAAAAGATGGCACCCTGCTGTGGCCGTGGATGTGCTCATACACTCTGAGACTGCTAGGGCTATTTCATCTAGACTACTAGAGGGAGTTTAATGCAGCTTCCTCATTTTGCAAAGGGAAAACTCTTCAACTCTGGGGAAAAAGTCTGCTGATTGGCAGGACTCTTTTTGCCCAATTTGAATCCATTTTTTGTGAGCCTAATTTATGGCAGAGATTGTCTCATTTAACACACACTTTTGAAGACTTCAAAACTTGCTTGGATACCAATACAAGGTTGCCTTACTATAAAAAAAGAAGCAGGTCTTCATTTCCCATGAGACAGTGAATTATTTTTGGGATTTAGGATTCCTTTTATGACCTGGGAAAAGGAGAAATTGATTTCTCTTTCTAATTGTGTTGGTTTTGAAGGTGTGTATGTATAAGTGTAATGTATTACATGTAAATATAGTAATGTGCAAATATATCATATGTTATTTATTATATACTCATATCATAAATCATATATTTTCATCATATTAAATATATTGATATTAATTATAATTTGCATTTTCTCAAAACATAGCAGTTGTAAAATCACCACCACCATCACCAAATCACTAAAGCCAGGATGGTGGAAAGAGAGCTCAGTGTCAAGTCACATGACCTCATTTTCAATCTGAACTCTGCCATTTCTAAGCTGTGTAACTTTTAGAAAATCATTTCACCTTCTGAGATCTGGAGTCTTTGCTGTAAAGTTTGAAGGAAGTGCTGTGTTTTGACATTACGAACATTTACAGATTACTTCCACTTCGTTCCTTGTAACAGTAAAATAAGTAAAATCATATTCAATGACCTCATCTGAATGTGCATGCAATAGTCACATCTGCGGCATCCCACATGTCTCTGTTTTTTAAAATTTACAGAAATCTATTTTTTCCTCCCACTCCCCATCTCTTTGGAAAAGGAAAAAAGAAAAACCAAATTCTTTGTTACAAATGTTGATAGTCAAGCAAAACAAATTTCCTTATTGATTTTATACAAAAATCTCCATGTCACTTTTCTGATCCCCCAGATCCACCCGCACTCTGGTGTGGCTGGAGTTTCCTCATTGGGCCTCTGGATTTAGGGATGATCATTGGGTTAATCGTAGTTCTTAAGATTTTCAAAATTGTTTCTTTTTACAGTGTTGCTGTTGCATAAATGGTACTTCTCGTTTCATTATCAGTTTATAAAAGTCCTCACAATTGTTCATGTTTACCATATTGATGCTATAATTTGAATTGTTCTTCTGGTTCTGCCCATTTCACTGTCATGTGAAGAGGTAGGAGTCCTTTCCGTTCTAGACCTCAGACCTTGTGTTGTCTTTAAACCTCTCTGGGCCTCAGTTTCCCTTCCTGAAAAGGAGGAAGCAGGACTCAGTGGTCTCTGGAGCACCTTCCAGCTTTAGATCTCAGCATCAAAAAAGATAATAGGTGGAAAGTCCTTTCCAAGCCATAAAATGTGGCGTAATATTGACTCTACTGATTATTACTATTTCCATGATTACCAGTTCTTATCATTATCACCAGAGAAAGGCAGGGTGGAGGGACTGAATAAAGTCCCTCTTACCTGGAATCACATCTGACTCTTGTTACGTGTTGGCTGGGTGGTCTTGAGGAGACTCCTCAACCTTTTACTATCCAAGCAGCCCTTTTGGACTAGAAGTTGCAAAGGCAGTCAGCATCAGTCGGAGGAATTTTTTCATTAGGGAGCCCTTTGCACTGATGATCTCAGGACCAGACCTAACACCATTCCTCTCATGCTCCCACTCAGAAGCGTTCTCTCTGGGGTTCCTTGTTTTCCATTTCCTGAGTCCTTCCCACCTTCTAGTTTATTTGATCATCTCTTTGGGAATAGTTTCTCTCTCCAACAAGATTCTAAATCCTTGGAGGATAAGCCATGTCTTATTGTTCATGGCAATCTTCAGTACTTGGAATAAAGGCAAGGACCTAATAGGAACTTTGGTGTTTTCAGCCATGTTTCTCTTTTACATTCATGGATTTAGGGATGAAAACAAAATCAATGATCGTCTGGCATAGTCGCCTAATTTTACAAATAAAGAAACTGAGAGTCAGCAAAGAAAAAATACTTCCTCAAGGTCCAAGTATAGTAAAAAAAAAAAAAAAAAAAAAAAAAAAAAAAAAAAAAAAAAAAGATTCCACCTAAAATTGCAAATCTGCTAAGCCTAACTTGCAATTCCTTTTGAATATGCAACCACGTTATTATTTGCATTTGTTTTTTTAAAAAATGATTCCATGAAAGCCTTCATTTTTCACCTCCAGGAATAATGTCACTTAGTACGTATTCAAGACTATTGATTGACCCCAGAGATATGAACCATTGACAGTCTTCATCACTTTTCAGGCATCCCACCTGCCTAGATCTTCCCCCAGCTAACCACCTGCCTCCAGTTAATTCCCCTCTCAGTGCAGGAAAAACTCATCTGAATATGAAAGACCAAAGCTCGAGTAAAGAAAGGTATAGTCAAGTACCTTTGCTAAACAGGTACTCATGTGATCTCTGGCTGGCTCCTTAAGCTACATGAGTCTCAGTTTCGTAAACTGTCCTCTAACTTCCTCACTGCTATAATCCCAAGCCCAGAAGGAACATGGCACCGATCCATGCTGAGTGACTCCCTGTCCCAAAGAGATTCTGGTGTCTTGAATCTCTTCCTTGCACAAAGAAAGGAAGATTATTATCAGAATAAGTTCACACGAATGATAACGATGTCACAGGACAGAGGAACATATGGGGCTTCTGTGACATGGGGACTCTCAGAGCAGATGACATCGCTCTTCCTTTTCTCTCTCATCAACCATCTTATCATCCAGGTCTGTTGAACTTTTAGCTCCTTATACTGTCTCCTCTTAGAGCATATTGCATAATCCTTTCATCATTTCCTTGCTCTGTCTGGATTCTTTCTACATGTCCCCTTTTTGGCAGTTATAACTTAGAAATTGCACAATGTTTGCTTCGGAACCAAATTTGAAAGTGGCCGTGTCCAATCTTTAGAATCACTTGGTGTTTACAAATGGTGTCTTTGAGAATGTCTCCTAAGAACCTGCAGCTGCAACCATCATCATTTAACCCGGTCTGTGACTTCCCGGTCAGGGAACTCTCAGGGACCAAATCCTACCAAGACCAGCTCTGCAACTTAGAGCTACCTGGACCAATAAGAGGTCAAGTCTGGGCCAACAAGAGATCAATCAGGATCTTATAGAAAGGATGCGTGCAAAATGAAACTTGAACTCCCAATTCTGAGGCTGGATGTGTAATACTGCCAGCCATTCTCCAGCTAATCCAGATGCAAAAGATTTATGGTTCTGTTCTCCAGTCCCTGAGCCTGTGCTGGGGCCAATCCCATTGATTTACGTAATTCTCTATCTTTGCAATGCCCACTCCCCATTTTTTGCCACTTGGCAAAAGGCTGAGTACAGTGGTCTCTGTTTCCATGCACATTTTTTTGAGTCTAAGGTCATCCTTTTCAGCATCCTGGGAGCTCATCATGCAGCTTGTTTGTTCCTCTCAGATACATTCAAATTTTGGCTTGAATTACATTTACTTGTGCACCTATCTTAGATTCTCTGGCTAGATGGGAAAGTCCTGAAGGGCAAGGTCATTGTCTTGGTTTCCCTTCCCTGTATGGTATATGTTCAATGTAGCACATATATATATATTGAACATATAGTATATGTATATATTGAACAGTATATGTTAAATAATTATCAGTTGCATTGAATTAAGTTAGAGCACCGAACTAGAAATCAACAATAGACTTTGGGTGTCATTTTGTTGTCTGTGGGGTTTAGACTTTTCATCTCTTCATCTTTGTCTCTATCTCTCTGTGTGAGTCTGTGTTTCCCATTTCATTTAAAGATAAAGATAATAAAGAAGTTCTTTCTTTAATAGAGATAAAACTTGCATCTGTAACTTCTAACTTCTTCCTTCTGTCCTATGGAGCAACAAACGGTAAGTTTATTCTCTCCTGAAGAGCCATATTCTAAGTTGGAAAAACAACAATAACAACAGTAGTAGTAGTAGTAGTAGTAACGACAATGATGAATAAAATTTAAAAACGTCTTTTTTAGGTTTACAAAACCCTTTGCAAACACCTCATTTGATGTATCAAACAACCCAAAGAAGTAGCTGTTACTATCATCACCATCTTAGAGATGAAGAAACTGAGGCTGAGAAATTCATTCACTTGTTTGCAGGGTCATGTAATAGCGAAGTGTCTGATGCAAGATTTGAATACAGATCTTCCTCATTTTGAGTCCACAGTATTCTTCATGGCAGCATCTTGACTCAACAGACCTAGCCCATATCTCGACGAGACTTTTTCCTTTACAATTCCCTAATGAATATGTCATCCAACCTTCAGGAGATGGTCTCTAATCATCCAACGAATCCTTTACTCAATCAAGTATTTATAAGTTCCTACTTTGTGCCAGCACTGTGCAGGCTGCCAGGGCACAAAGACAAAGATTATAAAGTCCTAAAGGAGCCAACACAAAGGCACAGAATAATCAGAAAGCACAAGCAGGTCTTCAGCATCTGTGGCGCTGGGGGATTCTGCTCATGGCACCTTGGGTGGGAGAAGCAAAACCTGCCAGGTTTCTATGCCCTCACTCAGACCCTGCCTCCCCTATCTCAGACACAAGTGGAACTTCACAATTTTCAGCTAAAGGTCTTTCTTGTTTTCTCATTCTTCCCTCTCCATTTCCTTTCCTCTTGGTCTCTTTTGGTTCTTTCCTCTCCTTAGCTAAGTAGCTGTGCATAATCATCTCTGACTGGAAATAGTGTCTGCCTCCCCATCCATTGCCCCAGGCCATACATCACACATGTTGATAATTACTGGCTGAATAGCCCCACTAGACCACTGTGTGTCCATTCAATTTCTAACATTCTCAATTCTGTTCATCTCTCCTTTTATTTTTTTCCCATCATACAGATTTTCTAATTATCGTCTTAGAAAATATTTTCAAGTCTAGGAGCACTTATGCCCATTCTTATTCATTTACTTTTAACATAAATCTTTTCTCAAGAATTTATGAAATTCTGTTAATTAACCTCTATAGTTTGGTGGGTCTGGCATTTAAGTTGGTTCGAAAAGTTTTAACACTTTTTCCGAGGCTGGAAAGATCCATTGATGCCATTGGAAAAAGTTTAAAAGCAGAACAGAAAATTTATTTTATCCAGAGCAATACAGAGCCATGGAGGCTGATTGAGGAGGAGAGCAGCAACATCTCTGTGTATTTATAGAAAGTCACTTGGGCAGGTGAGTGGAGGATGGATTGCAGTGGAAAGAGACTTGAGGCAATGAGACCAATTAGGAAGCTCTTGCAATATCCCAGGTGAGAGGTGATGAGCCTTCACTTGGGTGATGACTATGAGCAGAAAGGATCAGAGGGAGAGATACGGTAAAGGCAGAAAAAGCAAGATCTGGCTATGTGACTTGAGGGACACTTTAGAGTCCTGTTAAAGGAATTTTTCACTGCAAATTCCCTATGGTAAAGAAAAAAACACTTTATAAAGTTAATTTTCTCCTAACTCCTAGTCAGGTGCTTTAACTTAAATGAATTTGGTCCAACAAATGTTTCTTGAGCACTTCCAATCACAGAACTTCCCAGCTGGAAAAGGTCTTTAAAGAGCATCTGGTCCTCCTCTGAGGGTAGAGAATTCCCCATCCCAGGTGGTCTCCTTATAGAGGCTGCAGGACACTTGGGCTGGGTATGGTGCGAGGGGATTCTCTCTTTTTTCCCAGAATAACTTGGACTTGGTGATCTGAGATCCTTCCAGCTCTAGAGCTTTAATCTTCTTTTTCTTCCTATTAAATGAAGTTGTTGAAGTAGATGGCCACTGAGGTTCCTTCCAGCTTTTCTTCTCTTCCTCTGGCCCTCATTTCCTCTGCATTGACACGTGTCAGCTCCAGATCACCTCCTATCAAGTCACTTTCCTGCACCCCCAAGTGAACTTCTAGAACACGAATAGCTTGGGCCCTGCAGTTTGGCTCAGTTTCCTTCTTGTTGGGTGTCAAGTGCCCTCAGATCTGAGACAACCCAAAAGCAGGCTGAGAAGCAGCAATAATGGAGGCCACTTCAGGCGGCTGCTCACAGATGAGGGAATGGAGCAATAGCAGATTGAAAAGACCATCCCTGCTTGTACATAAAGGACTTGGTAAATGAGGCTCTTCACACACACAGCCCACACCTAAATTAATCCACTGTATGTGTGTGTGTGTGTGTGTGTTTGCATGTGTGAATCGAACAATACAAGTATCTCACACCTTGGACTGGTTATCCTGATGGTATATATTCTTTCTAGCCTCAGGGAAACCCTGCTCCGACAAAGTGTCATGTTTATTGCTCCAAATCTCCCAGGAATCTCCCAGACTTAGGGTCGGGGCAGGTCACTGTAAATTAAACATTCCTTACAAAATTGTTTTCTGTCAGGATTTCCTCAAGTCTTGGGGCCTTTTTCAGATGAATGGCCTCTTTTTACAAGTCCAGATCAAGGCTAAAGGAAAGGCCAATTGTTAATAAGAATGGAGTGGGGTGTGCACGGAGAAATAAACAAAGACTTTTGGAGAGGATTCTGGGAAGGATGCACCCATGTAAGGTATATATTAGGTGCTTACTGCTTGTAGATGGATTAGGGTCTCTTGCTGCAGACCCTGGGCTCTCTGAAGCTCTGTCAATGACACAACAACTCTGACAGGTCCTACTGAGGCAGAATGGCTTTGAGGGTAGATCATCAACCCACATCCTGCTTTAATCAGACTTGCCTTGCAATGTTCAGAAAGGCTGAAAGGCAAGGTAGAAATTTAACCCTTTAATCCTCACAGTTCCTGAAGCCACCTGCCAAAGGATGAAGGAGAGAAAAACTGCCTTGAGGAAGAAGTAACACTCTCTGGATCCTTTGCTGGGATCTGTTTCAAAAAAAAAAAAAAATAGAATGAGGGATGCAGAAATCAATCGGTCAATCAACAAGCATCTGTAATAAGTGACATCTCCTTTGGTCCAGGCAAGTAAACCAAGGTTCCCATCTTGTCCGCCTTGTCTAAAATTACATATTGGTTTGAACTTTTCTATTTAGCCAATGATAACTTTAATTTGTAGCTGACAAGAGAAAGCTCAGTCAGCCACACGAGCGCCTAATCGACACATATTCAAGCAGTCAATAATACTGGGTTTCTAAACTGAAACATAGCTTTGACTATAGAATTTATGAGGGGAGATGCAGCTGTTTTTCAGGTTTCCCTGAACTATGTGACATTAAAACTATAGAATCTTGCAATAAAAAGACCTTAGAAGATGACAGATTGCACTGTCTCATTTTATAGATTAGGAAACTGAGGCTGGAAAAAAAAGAGGAATAACCAGCAAATAAATGCCAGTCCCCTGATTCTCGTTTCACTTGCTTTATTTTCAGGGCTCTTAGGTAATCACTGAATAAAAGAGAATATTTTCAGGGCTCTTATGCAATCACTGAATAAGACCATATTTTTTTTTCACAAAGAAGAAAAGGGGATTGCTCCTACACCAATGATGAAAACTAAGGCCTTGGGTTCCATGGCTGTGTTTTATTTCCAAGCTGTTCTACCCTCCAGTTGGTATTTAGTGACAAACTTAATAAAATGAAGTTGTTCTCAAATCGAGAGAATCATATCATGTACATGGGCTTCTATTCCATGAGGATAATTGTGCTTTCTCAAAGCTTCAATGATCTTCGGTTAGCTTGAAGTCTTCTAGGGGAAGCCTTCCTTGTTGTTGTCCATATGAACTAATCTCCATGTTCATAGTATCTCTCGCATGTAAGCTCCATGAGGGCAGGAACTGCTTAACGTTTGTCTTTATATTTCTTGAGCTGGCAAAGTACATAATATATAATACTGAATTAATTAGCTTTTGCTAGTTTATTAGCTTAGTGCATCCTCTGCCAATTGAAGAACTCCATCAGAAGCAGGTTATAGTGGGACCAATCACTTGGTTAAGTAGACCCTGAAAGTGGACAGATACCTTCTTTATGCCCCTAGCCTCTGTATGAGTGACATGCACACATAGGAAATGCATGATAAGTGTTTGTTAAGTTGAATTAACTCTATGAAGAAAAGCTGTTTAGCAGCTAGAAACATATAAAAGTAGAAGTGATGGCCTCTGAAAGCTGTGGATTCTGCATCAGTAAATGCTTAAAGTAGAGCCTGGATGACCACCAGTCACAGGTATTCAAGAAGGAATTCTTGCTCAAGTGGAAGATGGATCCATACAATGAGATCCCGTCATGCTCTGAGATACTGGGATTTTATTGATGTATAGACTAGAATTAATGTTTCTTTATCAAAGCATTTGATAGGAGATTCTGTAAACTAACAAATTTTCACAAGCTAAGATTTTATCTTTTATCTTAAGCAGTTGTTATCCCTGTCACAATTGTTGGTATTTATCATCATCACCTTGACATAGGCAGTGGTCCAGGCAGGCAGTTCACATAGGGGAGTTCTGAAAAGCAGGTAGCAGTATCTTCGTTATCAGTGTGGACATTCCTGGAAAGTATATTTCCAAGATAAGCGAACTTAATCTGCGGCATTCAAAACTTCTTTCTCCATTTGCTATAACTGATGGTTCCACAATATGGCTGGTCTGGTGCTGGCTGATGAAGGTCCTATTTTTTTTTTTGGTGTTCATTTTTAAGCTAAAATTAGCACAAGTGACAGAGAATCAATCCACACTTTGTTACATCTCTGCTTCGGAGGCGACATTGAGTGCACAATCATCTGCAAACAAAAAATCATGCACCGATTGGCCCTTCACTTTACTTTTGATTTATAGCCTTTTCAAGTTGCAGAATTTACTACAGCGTGGTAGCTGACTGATGCTATTTATCCTCATTGAAGGCGTTTGACAACATAGTTAAAAAAAAGTGGGAGAGAGCACAGTCGTCCACTGCTGATTGACAAAACTCAAGAGCATCATCTGTTGTCCAGAATCCAGACAGCAGGCTATTATGAAACTAATGAACTTCTTCAAGCAACCATATTTGGACCTAATTTTCCATAAACCCTCATGACTGACAGTATCAAAAGCCTTGATTTACAAATGTACACAGACCCCGTCTTGCTCCTGAAGTAAGCATTCATTGTTAGAGCTAGCTCAGTGTTGGGATGGTTCCTGAAGGAAAGTGTGGGAGAGGAGAGGTATTAGACTGAATACCAAACTCCGTAGAGTCGTTGTGCCTGGGAAACTTGGACGGTCTTCCAGCATCATGCCAGGAAACTGAATTGCTTTTATCTGAATTGTCTTAAGAAGGTTCTGAAGATAATATAAGATACCAGACACTGAGGTCCTTTCTTGAACTAAACCGCCAAGCATTCGAACTCTGTTGCAGAGTGCAACTCCACTGGGCTGGCCTCCAGTTTGAATGTCAGAAGTATGTCTGGAAAAAAGACTATTCTATGAAGAACTCACACAGAGCAAGCACTCACAAGGTGGTCAGAAAAAGCAATACAAGGACATTCTCAAGGTCTTAAGAACTTTAGAATTGATTGGATTACATGGGAGACACTGGCACAGGACCAACCAGCAGGGTGTGCCCTCATCAGAGAATATGCTCTATGAGCAAAGCAGAATTGAATTGGCCCAGAAGACACATGAGATGTTCAAAATTAGAGAATCCACCTCAAATGTTCATAGGGACTATTTGTGTGTGACCTGTGTCAGAGCACTCTGGGCTTATATTGGTCTGATCAGCCAGATTTGAACACACTAACTTGTTTTTAATATAATAATGTCATTTTGATCTCTTTAAGAATGAAGAACAAGAAAAGCAGGTCTCAATTCACCAAGACTGACATTTAAGACATTGACTCAAGTTGGGGGAGAATTTCAGCAATAAGGAGAGCTGATTTTTGTACAGTGCTTGAAGATTTTCAAAACCTTTCATGTCATAATCTTGTTGAAATCTGACTATAATTCTTTGAGATATATATTATCAGGATCACCAGCATAATTTCTTTTTTTTTTAGTTGTTTTATTATAGCTTTTTATTTACAAGATATACGCATAGGTAATTTTTTCAGCATTGACAGTTGCAAATCCTTTTCTTCCAACTTTTTCCCTCCTTTCTCCCACTCCCTTCCCCCAGATGGCAGGTTGACCGATACATGTTAAATATGTTAAAGTATAAGTTAAATACAATATATGTACACATGTACAAACAGTTATTTTGCTGTACAAAAAAAGTCGGACTTTGAAGTAGTGTACAATTAGAATGGCATAATTTCAATCATGAAGGAAAATGAGGTTCGGAGAGCTTAAATGAATAATCTATTATTATAATCCAAGAGGAGTAGAGAGTAGAGATGGTTTCAAACCAGAAGTCTCCCTATTTTAAGACTAAGGATCTTCCAGTTACAAAAGAACAAAGTAGAAACTCAGTTACTGTGGAATAGAAACAAACTAGAGGCTATGTAATGACTTGGAAGATACAAACACTATATTTACTCAGTCAGGGGCTCTGAGTTCAAGATTCTAATATTGATTGTATGATTTCCTTCTGCTCTATTCCTAGTTTCCTCATCTATCCAAGAGGAATTTGGAGAAGATAGCCTCAATAAACTTTTCCAGTTGAGTATCTTTATCTTGTGACCCAAGGCAGTGATACTCATTGATGACTTTGGTCCCTCTGAAGTATGTTGCTGAGTTAAGCATGAAGAGAGTTCTAAGAACTGCTTCTCTGACAGGCAGTCATTGAGATCTGAGTCTGAAGAAAAGTTTCGAGACACTATTATTGCTGCTGAGTTTTGAACATGAAAAGTTACCATATATTTCAGGAGATATGAACTCCAGAGCTTTTGTATGATTTTAGTACAAATATAGCTTATGTGTTTTTAGGCAGAAGATGAATGTTTGATGAATAATCACAAACTAAGGTAGGATTGTTCAGAGAAGCTTCAGAGTCTGAATCTAACCAGCCAAGAAAGGAGCTATTGAGATGAAAAGACAGATTCCAGAACCACATCAGCTAAGTTTGAAGTTGGAAATGAGATATACTATAATTTCTATGGACAACTAAGTTGAGTTCATCAGAGAAACATATTTGAAGCAGAATTCACTTAGAAGATTAATTAGTCTAACTGAATAATCACACTTGGAGAGATGTTAGTAAAGTACAGTGGGGATCAACTCAGTTTAAAAACAGAAACATCTATTTAACACAGAACTATATTCATCAAGGAATTTTGTGAATATTTCCAAGGATAGAAAGAACATTAAAGCTTCAAATTGCAAAGCTGTGTTATACTAAGAAACTTGGCTTTTTGTCACTTATGTTGGCAGGTTTGTATAAAGGCAGAGATAATGTATTGGTATAAAAATAAGACTCAAGTTTACATATGGATGAATTTATTATTCATCAATTTACCTTAATATATAAGTATCTGTGACATTGTTATTTCTTTTGACTTGTTAAATAAATAGATTTACTTAAAAATTAAAAGTGTCACCACTGTTGGTGGCTGGTTATATACATGGAATCACATCAATGGGGTCTCAATGACTAAAATGTATATCTTTTCACAACAGATTGGCCCCTTGGATCTCAGAGAGTCTAAGAGTATTTGTGTGGTACGGTCCCTTTCGTTGGAAAATAGGCCCATGGATGTGAAAGTAAGTTGCAGTGAGCAAGCTAGCCCAGGCAATGAGATGCCCTTATGCCCATGTGAGAAGAATGAGGTTATATAGTTGAAACCACATCACACACACACACACACACACACACACACATACACACACACACACACACACACACACACACCTACACACACACACTCACACACCTGTTAAACTGGAATTAAGTTGATGACAAGAGCTCAGTTACTGGAACTGTATTAAGAGGCCAGAGCTGAAGCAGAAGCAAAGCTCAAAGATTCATATTTTCCCTCTGAGGGGCTGGCTTAGTCCCAGAACCTGAGGCATAGCTGATCTTGCAGATGGGAATCAATCACCCCTGGCTATGGAGGATTGGATAGATGCAAAGGCAAAGAGCCATGGGAGCTATTATAAGACACAAATAAGGAAAGGAGAATTGGTTTAAAGGAGCTTAAAATGACACGGAGATCTAGAATTCACATGAATTCTACTTCAAAGTAACATCAGCATCAATTCATCATCAAATTCATTAATTAAGCATTGATTGTATGATTTCCTTCTGCTCTATTCCTAGTTTCCTCATCTATCCAAGAGGAATTTGGAGAAGATAGCCTCAATAAACTTTTCCAGTTGAGTATCTTTATCTTGTGACCCAAGGCAGTGATACTCATTGATGACTTTGGTCCCTCTGAAGTATGTTGCTGAGTTAAGCATGAAGAGAGTTCTAAGAACTGCTTCTCTGACAGGCAGTCATTGAGATCTGAGTCTGAAGAAAAGTTTCGAGACACTATTATTGCTGCTGAGTTTTGAACATGAAAAGTTACCATATATTTCAGGAGATATGAACTCCAGAGCTTTTGTATGATTTTAGTACAAATATAGCTTATGTGTTTTTAGGCAGAAGATGAATGTTTGATGAATAATCACAAGTTAAGGTAGGATTGTTCAGAGAAGCTTCAGAGTCTGAATCTAACCAGCCAAGAAAGGAGCTATTGAGATGAAAAGACAGATTCCAGAACCACATCAGCTAAGTTTGAAGTTGGAAATGAGATATACTATAATTTCTATGGACAACTAAGTTGAGTTCATCAGAGAAACATATTTGAAGCAGAATTCACTTAGAAGATTAATTAGTCTAACTGAATAATCACACTTGGAGAGATGTTAGTAAAGTACAGTGGGGATCAACTCAGTTTAAAAACAGAAACATCTATTTAACACAGAACTATATTCATCAAGGAATTTTGTGAATATTTCCAAGGATAGAAAGAACATTAAAGCTTCAAATTGCAAAGCTGTGTTATACTAAGAAACTTGGCTTTTTGTCACTTATGTTGGCAGGTTTGTATAAAGGCAGAGATAATGTATTGGTATAAAAATAAGACTCAAGTTTACATATGGATGAATTTATTATTCATCAATTTACCTTAATATATAAGTATCTGTGACATTGTTATTTCTTTTGACTTGTTAAATAAATAGATTTACTTAAAAATTAAAAGTGTCACCACTGTTGGTGGCTGGTTATATACATGGAATCACATCAATGGGGTCTCAATGACTAAAATGTATATCTTTTCACAACAGATTGGCCCCTTGGATCTCAGAGAGTCTAAGAGTATTTGTGTGGTACGGTCCCTTTCATTGGAAAATAGGCCCATGGATGTGAAAGTAAGTTGCAGTGAGCAAGCTAGCCCAGGCAATGAGATGCCCTTATGCCCATGTGAGAAGAATGAGGTTATATAGTTGAAACCACATCACACACACACACACACACACACACACACACACACATACACACACACACACACACACACACCTACACACACACACTCACACACCTGTTAAACTGGAATTAAGTTGATGACAAGAGCTCAGTTACTGGAACTGTATTAAGAGGCCAGAGCTGAAGCAGAAGCAAAGCTCAAAGATTCATATTTTCCCTCTGAGGGGCTGGCTTAGTCCCAGAACCTGAGGCATAGCTGATCTTGCAGATGGGAATCAATCACCCCTGGCTATGGAGGATTGGATAGATGCAAAGGCAAAGAGCCATGGGAGCTATTATAAGACACAAATAAGGAAAGGAGAATTGGTTTAAAGGAGCTTAAAATGACACGGAGATCTAGAATTCACATGAATTCTACTTCAAAGTAACATCAGCATCAATTCATCATCAAATTCATTAATTAAGCATAGATTATGACACAGGAATTACCAAGAGTTAAGGTAGAATACTGTAAGAAAGTAAACATTTTACTAATTTATTTGGTTGCAGATCAACTCATTCTCCATGAATAACCACTAAGATTTTAAAAAGTCATAGCTAAAAAAAGAGTGGGAAGGGAGGTTCAGAGGAAAATAGAGTTCAGGGGTTAGGGGTGGGGAGAGGATGGATTAAGATACATTCTAGGTGATAGAGAATTTGTATTTTGTGGCATGGATAAATGGAAGACCATGAATTAGGAGGTGCAGGGACAGCAGCCTATTGACTGACATAGGAGAATCACCTACTCTGGGTCAGTTAGGATGAAAACTCCAGATGACCAAACCTAGCTGTAGCTCTGGTTCATAGTAAAAACCTCTTACAATATGGTTAACTTATGAACATTAGTTCTCAATACCATTCATTAGTTCATCCATTCATTTATTTATTCATTCAGTTCTAAAGAGAACATTACAAAAGCCATAAAAAACAATGAGATTTCCATGTGTTTGACCATGCTACACATAACTTTTGATCGACTGAGGATGCTTGAAAAATTCATTCTGCACTCCTGTTTCATTTAGACAGCAGACATGAGCAGCTATAAAGTGAGCTTTTAGGCTTAATAGCTAACGTTTTCCCTGGAAAGAGAATAACCCAAAGGGATGATGAAGTAAGAAAGGAGAGGCAGAAATCCTAACAAATACCCAGAGCAAGGAGCATGAGTTGTGTCATTCAACATAGACTTCATGAGTGATTCAAACACTTTGGCCTCGGTTTCAATAGCTGTTGACACCTAATGTGTGCTAATCTGTTTTCTATTTAAGGTAAAATTCTTGTGCATGTTCATGGCTGTTATTGATGACTCATTCATTGCAGGTGAACATGTTCATGTTGAGTTAAAAGTCTGCAAATTCCAACACCTTCTTCACTGCCTGGAGCATATCTGGCTCCTGGTGGATTGTCCATCATCCTCTCCATTGTGTGCATTGCTATTGGCCAATTTAATGGACTATCCAGGGTTATGAGAACCAATGAGGCATCTGGGACTATGATAAAGTCCTATGCATTAATCCTACCAATATGGGTTCAATTAGCCAAGAAAGATTCTGCTCAATTCACATCTTCTGGAAGTAAGAAAATCTCAGGAAAACCACCAAAGAATAAAATGTAGAGACTTTTCTCTAATGCAATCAATTTATAGTGTCTTTCTCTTTCAATAAGTATTTATTTTGTCACCAGCCTAAAAAGAGAATCATATTTGGAATTAGGAAGATCCATGTTTGAATTTTACCTCAGATACTTAGCAAGTGTGAGATCAAAGGCAAGGAGAGAGCACCAACAATTAGGAAAATCGGTGAAGACTTCCTCTGAGAGGTAAAGCAAATAGTAAATAAACAAACAGAGAAATGAGTGAATGAACGAATTGATAAAATAAAGCCCCAGTGGTTTTATTTCCTGTTTGTCTTTGTTTCCAAAGCACAAATAATACAGGTATGTAATAGTTATTTAGTAAACTATTGGTTGTAAATGTTGCTCTTTTACTCAGTGATTACCTAAGAGCCCTGAAAATAAATAAATACTTGTCCAGCAATGGTCTAGTGGTGTGATGTTATCCTGGGATAATAAATAAGGTTGCCAGGGGGTTTTACTCCTCATCCATCTCCACCCCTATGAAGCTTGGTTAATTTCTTCCTAGCTACTCCCTTGGCCTCTTTCCTCCAGCATGATGGTTTTTTCCATTTGGCCATTGGAAAACAAAGAGAAAAGGAAATGTTCAAGTCTGTGTTTCCCATTCTAACTCTGTTGTTGTTATTGTTGGTTGTTGTTCAGTCAGACCTGACCCTGACTCTGAGGACCATCGCACACCAAGCCCTCAACCTAAGGGGCTCATCTTCTCAGGCCATGGATTTTAATACTCTCTGTGGGGTTTTCTTGGTGAAGATACCGGAGCAGTTAGGCATTTCCTTCTCCAAGGAGCACCTATTGTCAGAACTCTCCACCGTGTACTTGTCCATCTTGGATAGCCCTGAATAGTATAGCTCATAGTTTCATTGAAGTACACATGCCTCCTAGCATGACAAGGCAGTGATCTAGAAGGGGATTACAATTCTAGATAATCACAACAGAGATGGGGGGGGGAGAGGGAATAAGCATTCATTCAGTACCTACTATATTCCAGGCATTGTGCTAAATTCTTTACAAATAATACCTTATTTGATCCTCACAACAACATTGTTATTATTATTATTATTATTATTATTATCCAATTAAGAAAACTTAGGGGGCAGCTAGATGGCACAGTGAATAGAACATTCACTGGCCCTGGAGTCAGAAAGGCCTGAGTTCAAATCCAGACTCAGACACATTACACTTCCTGTGTGACTATGGGCAAGACCCTTAACCCCAACTTTCTCACACACACACACACACACACACACACACACACACACACACAAATTAAGGAATCTTAAACAGAAGACTAAGTGACTTGCCCAGGTCACACAGCTAATGAGTGTCTGCATTGGGATCCAGGCTAGCACTCTGTATTCTTACTTCCTGTAAAATTCCAGACTAATTTACTTAGAAAGGGCCAAGTCCAAGTTTCTTTTATTGCTCTGGGAAGATATTTTTTTAAAAAATCAAAAAAATTTTCTTTCTACAACTTAAACCTTCCAGTTTGAGACCTTCTCTAGTTATATATATATACAATAGTTATTAGATCTATTTCTCTCCCTTTGCCCTGTTTGAAGTATTCTTCTCATATTTATTTCTGCTTCATTTGAGTTACAAAACATCTGGCTTAGTAATATAAAGGTCAACCACAGTTATCACTCTCAAGAGACAAAAGGAAATAAAGAGGTAGCAAACTCTCAAGAAAGAGACTTCTACAAGGAACTAGAATATGTCTTGAAGGAAGAGAAAGAGAGGCAGAAAGGCAAAGGGCAGTGAGGAGTCACCACTAAAGTCTGTCCTTCTGGATGAGTTCAAGAAATCAGGATTACCCCCAATAACACCACCACCATCGCCAGCGCAATCACCATGGCCACCACCACCATCACCAAGGCCTTTTTCCTAATATGTAGCACAGCTCAGGTAGCCTCATCACTGCAGTTCTGCTCCCACTTCCACGTGCTGAAGCTTAGGATCTTTTCTTGTTCTTCCCTCAGCTTGCCAGGGTTCCTTAATTCAGCTTCTCATGTGTGAAGGGACGCTGTTCCATGGTGCTTCTTGAGGCTCTTCAAAGCAGGGCAATAATGCATTCAATGCTCAAATTTTAAGAGAATAATTCCTCCCTCAGATGTCTGGACACATGAATTCCCCATCACAGTTTCATTTACTTCTGTGCCTATTTAGTGGTTTGGATCAGGAACTTCTCATGTACTTCCTCTATCTGATCAGCTGGCCTATTGTAGCTTTGCACAATGGCATCCTTTCAGTTTTGCTAATTTCTTTCATTTTCGTGAATATGTATTGTGTGCGATAAATACAGGAAAAAACATAGATTTGACACATATTCTGCTTTCAAGGGCCTTATAATCCAATAAAAAAGAAAATATCACTGGAAAAATAACTGTGGTACATGTACAAATGTAATATACTCAAGGAAGAATGAATCCATCTAGATCAAGAGTTGTCAACATTTTGTTGAGGAAGAGATCATATTTGTCTGGAAGTTCATAGAAGGCTCCATGAATGAAGTGACATCGGATTAGTGCCCTAAAAGGAGAAAGAGACCACAGCAGGTGGCGATGGGATGTAGAAATGTGAGTCCCTTCCAGCTACAGGGAAGTCATTAGAAAAGGCACAGAGGAAAGAAAGATCAGGACAAAAATAAGGAATTCCAGTCATTTGACTGGAATAGAGACTCCATGAAAGAACAGCAAGCCATGATGCTCCTTTTATCATCATCCAGTTGCTCCTTCTCATGTTTCTCCTCTCAGGAACATAGATTTACACACAAGTGCACATTTTCTTAGCATTCAGTGTTATTTGGATTTTCCATCAAATGTTCCTTTGAATAGTGTACCCTTCCATCACCACATTCCAGCCATGAATCTCTTCCAATGAAATTTTATATATGCTATAAAATTGTATTCATCTCCTTAAGGTGAAGGAAGTTTATCTTGTGTTCAAATATTTTCTGACTTACTAACATATGCAGAACACATAAAGTGCATACTATGTGTGTGACATTGGAGACTCAAAGTCAAAAAGGAAATCATTCTTGCCCATGAGTTTATTTGAACAGGAATTCCATTTACAACTTCCCTGAGAAGGGACCATCTAGACCTCATGAAAAGGCTCTTGTGAGGGGAACCCTATTGCCTACTAAGTCAACCAATTACACATGGAAAATCTCACATTGTTGTCAAATTTTCTCTAACACTGAGCTAATTTTTGCCTCACATGCAATTTGAGAGGCAGCATGGTAAGTGGAAAATCTTGCGGAATTTGTACTTAAAGGCTGTAGGTTCAAATTCAATGTCACTTATTATCTCTGTGACTATGGGTAGCTGCTCACTTCATTTCTTTCTCTGGCTTTGGTTTCATCATCTATAAAGTGAAGGGGTTAAACTACATGGCCTCTGAGGTCCCTTCTAGCTAGAGCTAGGATGGTATGGTAACTTCACTCAATCTCTCTGGCCTTTATTTTCCTCATCTATCAAAGAAGGTGATTGTGTGACATGGACTTTGAGATCCCTTTCAGCCTTTTGAGATTCTACAGCATGAGCCTTTCAGTTTTGCTAATTTCTTTCATTTTCGTGAATATGTATTGTGTGCGATAAATACAGGAAAAAACATAGATTTGACACATATTCTGCTTTCAAGGGCCTTATAATCCAATAAAAAAGAAAATATTACTGGAAAAATAACTGTGATACATGTACAAATGTAATATACTCAAGGAAGAATGAATCCATCTAGATCAAGAGTTGTCAACATTTTGTTGAGGAAGAGATCATATTTGTCTGGAAGTTCATAGAAGGCTCCATGAATGAAGTGACATCGGATTAGTGCCCTAAAAGGAGAAAGAGACCACAGCAGGTGGCGATGGGATGTAGAAATGTGAGTCCCTTCCAGCTACAGGGAAGTCATTAGAAAAGGCACAGAGGAAAGAAAGATCAGGACAAAAATAAGGAATTCCAGTCATTTGACTGGAATAGAGACTCCATGAAAGAACAGCAAGCCATGATGCTCCTTTTATCATCATCCAGTTGCTCCTTCTCATGTTTCTCCTCTCAGGAACATAGATTTACACACAAGTGCACATTTTCTTAGCATTCAGTGTTATTTGGATTTTCCATCAAATGTTCCTTTGAATAGTGTACCCTTCCATCACCACATTCCAGCCATGAATCTCTTCCAATGAAATTTTATATATGCTATAAAATTGTATTCATCTCCTTAAGGTGAAGGAAGTTTATCTTGTGTTCAAATATTTTCTGACTTACTAACATATGCAGAACACATAAAGTGCATACTATGTGTGTGACATTGGAGACTCAAAGTCAAAAAGGAAATCATTCTTGCCCATGAGTTTATTTGAACAGGAATTCCATTTACAACTTCCCTGAGAAGGGACCATCTAGACCTCATGAAAAGGCTCTTGTGAGGGGAACCCTATTGCCTACTAAGTCAACCAATTACACATGGAAAATCTCACATTGTTGTCAAATTTTCTCTAACATTGAGCTAATTTTTGCCTCACATGCAATTTGAGAGGCAGCATGGTAAGTGGAAAATCTTGCGGAATTTGTACTTAAAGGCTGAAGGTTCAAATTCAATGTCACTTATTATCTCTGTGACTATGGGTAGCTCACTTCATTTCTTTCTCTGGCTTTGGTTTCATCATCTATAAAGTGAAGGGGTTAAACTACATGGCCTCTGAGGTCCCTTCTAGCTAGAGCTAGGATGGTATGGTAACTTCACTCAATCTCTCTGGCCTTTATTTTCCTCATCTATCAAAGAAGGTGATTGTGTGACATGGACTTTGAGATCCCTTTCAGCCTTTTGAGATTCTACAGCATGAGCCTTTCCTTTTTTTTTTTTTTTTAATTTTTATTTAATAATTACTTTATATTGACACTCGTTTCTGTTCCGATTTTTTTCCCTCCCTCCCTCCACCCCCTCCCCTGGATGGCAAGTGGTCCTTTATATGTTGGATATGTTGCAGTATATCCTAGATACAATATATGTTTGCAGAACCGAACAGTTCTCTTGTTGCATAGGGAGAATTGGATTCAGAAGGTAGAAATAACCCGGGAAGAAAAACAAAAATGCAGATAGTTCACATTCGTTTCCCAGTGTTCTTTCTTTGGGTGTAGCTGCTTTTGTCCGTCATTTATCAATTGAAACTCAGGTCTCTTTGTCAAAGAAATCCACTTCCATCAAAATATGTCCTCATACAATATCGTTGTCGAAGTGTATAATGATCTCCTGGTTCTGCTCATTTCACTTAGCATCAGTTCATGTAGGTCTCTCCAAGCCTCTCTGTATTCATCCTGCTGGTCATTTCTTACAGAACAATAATATTCCATAACATTCATATACCACAATTTACCCAGCCATTCTCCAATTGATGGGCATCCATTCACTTTCCAGTTTCTAGCCACTACAAACAGGGCTGCTACAAACATTTTGGCACATACAGGTCCCTTTCCCTTCTTTAGTATTTCTTTGGGATATAAGCCCAATAGAAACACTGCTGGATCAAAGGGTATGTGCAATTTGATAATTTTTGGGGCATAATTCCAGATTGCTCTCCAGAATGGTTGGATTCATTCACAACTCCACCAACAATGCGTTAGTGTCCCAGTTTTCCCGCATCCCCTCCAACATTCATCATTATTTTTTCCTGTCATCTTAGCCAATCTGACAGGTGTGTAGTGGTATCTCAGAGTTGTCTTAATTTGCATTTCTTTGATCAATAATGATTTGGAACACTCTTTCATATGAGTGGTAATAGTTTCAATTTCATCCTCTGAAAATTGTCTGTTCATATCCTTTGACCATTTATCAATTGGAGAATGGCTTGATTTCTTATAAATTTGAGTCAGTTCTCTATATATTTTGGAAATGAGGCCTTTATCAGAACCTTTAACTGTGAAAATGTTTTCCCAGTTTGTTGCTTCCCTTCTAATCTTGTTTGCATTAGTTTTATTTGTACAAAGGCTTTTTAATTTGATGTAATCAAAATTTTCTATTTTGTGATCAGTAATGGTCTCTAGTTCATCTTTGGTCACAAATTTCTTTCTCCTCCACAAGTCTGAGAGATAAACTATTCTATGTTCCTCTAATTTATTTATAATCTCGTTCTTTATGCCTAGGTCATAGACCCATTTTGATCTTATCTTGGTATATGGTGTTAGCATGAGCCTTTCCTTCTGGCACCACACAGAGAAAGCCCAAACCCTCATCCATGTGACAGCCCTGAAAAAATCTAAGCACAGTTATTAGGGTCCCATCTTGGTCTTCTCTCCAGACTACCCATCCATGATTGCATCAATGGATCCTACTAGTATATAGTCTTTGTTAATTTTACCATCCATGATGCCTTTCCATCCACATATTCTAGTTTGTCCTTGATTATGTTACCCAGAACTGAACACAGACTATATCAAAGCATGATGGGACTATCAACTCTCATCATGGTCACTGGATCCATCCCTCTTAAATAGATTAAGGTGGTCTTAGCTTTTACATCTTCCAGGTAATGTCAAAGATTCACTTTTCTGTCTACTAAGTTCCTGAGTTTTTTCCACAGGAGCCTCTATGTAGCCAAACTTCTATCAATTGCTTTGAATCATGTTGTGTAATTGAATTTATCTACAATTATCTTTTTTAGATTTGACATCATATATGTTGAGTTTTGTTTGCTGAATATTATCTAACGTGTTGTCTCTACCTTCTGGGAAATTCCCCTCATATCTCCAGAATATTTACTTCTATAATTTTATCTCCTCTCTTTTCTTCCTCTTTCTTCATTTTTTAATTTTATTTTTTATGAAGTTTATCTTTGTATTATCCTTATTTCTAAATATATCCCTCCCCTTCTGTATTCCTCCCTACCCACAGCGCCTTCTTTAAAAAAATAGATTAAAAGAAGGATACAAAACAGTTCAGCAAAAGAATCAAACACATCAACTGAATATGACAACTTAAGCAATATTCCACATTATAATCCTCCACTTCACAGATGGAGGAAAGTGCATTTTCTCAACTTGATGCCAGAGCCAAGCTTAGTCATTATAACTACACACTCTTTAGAGTTTTTGGTTGTTATCTTTTACGTGGTTATTGTTATTGTATATATTTTTCCTTGGTTCTATTTATTTCACTCTGTATCATTTCATGTCATAACCTACTTCTTTAAAATATTCACATTTGTCATTTCTTACAATAGTCATATTACATTATATTCATGTATCAAAGTGATGAATAGCACCAACTATTCTGTCCTGGATTCCTTGGGCTATATATCCATCAAAATCCCCTTCTATTTTCAGATTAAATTCATCTTAATCAAAATTGCAAATCTCTGAACAAAAATATTCTTCCAAGTCTTTTTAAGGGACTTTCTATCCCACAAGAGCCCATTATCCTCGTTTCTTAAACCGCTGCCCAGAAAACCAAATCCTGTTTGTTGACATCATTTGTGAAGCCTCATATTTCCAAAGTTCCCAAATTTAATTAGATGAAAAGAAGAAAAACATCACTTGAGTCTCACTATTCTTATCCAAGACTCCGTACACTCACAAGATACTTTCTAGTTTTCTTCTAGTGGTATCATTGGTCCCAACAGAAATCACCTAAAGTGAAGAGCTGTCAGCTGATTTGATAGGTCTCTACAGACTTTGCATCAAATCCTGGATACACACTCCAGAAAGCCAGGGCACCTCCTAATTGGCTCTGTTGGATCTGTATGTGACCAACACCATACCACCAGGCAGGAAGTTATCAATCACCATGACACCATTCCTTCCCACCTCCTTCTCCCCCAGGGTCTATTAATAGGCTTTCCCACACCTGCTAGAGCATGTGGATACTTCCCATGAATCCTTGGAGCATAAGAAGCTGCTTCTTTTTCAGAAGATCCAGAATCAGCCTTTATGGGAAAAGTCTGATGCAGAACTCTAGCAATCCTTCAGAGTCGCTTCCTCTTCCCATTTCCCTCTTAAAGCACACATTCACCTAATCCTTAGCATGAGTTCAATCCCCTTCACATCTTCTTAGACTCTTGACCTTTCTCATTTCCTTCTGGGTTTACTCTTCTCTATCTCCCACTCTTTAAATTTGATAATACAAATAATACAATACAAATCCATAGAATTCTTTTTCATTCATTTCTCTACCTCATCTCTTTCTTTCTCCCTCCCTTTCTCCCTCCCTCCCTCTGCCTTTTTGGTAGAGGGAGATACTCTAAGCCAACTCCAAGCTCCTCATCTGCTCTGTTAATAGCTAGACTACAGAGTTATTCTTCAAGCCCCTTCATCATTTTCTCAGACAGGGAGTACCATTTACATCTGATACTCACATGGTTGACAATTTCTTCTGGAAAGAAGACAGATATAACCTCCAGAGAGCCTTGGAATGTTTCCCAAGATTTGGGTGGAAGGACTAATGTTAGAGTTTATATGAAGAATCACATTCCAATTTTGTCCAGAATGAAAGTCCCCGAGGTTCAGCTCCATAAAAACACCACTCGTTTGCCAGCTTCTAGTCACAAGGGACTATAACATTCCTCTGCCTTCAATGCACATTGTAAGTCAGTCTTTGGAGTCTTTCCTCACACTGTGATCTATTCCATTTCATTTTTGCCCAATAGTTAACACTAAATACCATGAAAAACTTTGATAAAAGCACATAAACTCCCAAGGAAGGGAATGTCTACCAGTCACTTCCCACTTCCCAACTTTTCTGTTTCTATTTCATTAGAATTCTTGCAGTTCTGGCTGAGGAGCATACAGTGCAAAAGAATACAGCCTTCTTCACTGCGTTTGAGCCTAGGTCAGAGAACATTGGTTAGAATCTTAACTCCTGAATCCTGCAGTGAAGAAGGAGGGAACTCGTCAATGATAGCCACTCTTTAGAGCCTATCCTATATAATTCATCAGAAAGAGCCAATATGACCACATTCTAAATAGAGGGCCCCCATTGGTCAATCCTCTATTACACTTATTCCTTGTTGCTTATGTGACCCTGAGTAAGTTAGTCTAGCACCCTACAAAAGGAGGAAAGGGGATTCAATAGTCTCTCGGGTCCCTACTGATTCTAGAGTATGATCATAGCACATCTTTAACCCTAAATTTCTCTTGTATTTCCTTGAGGATTTTTTTTAAGTGGCAAAATCAAAATATTGAAAAGTAATTCCTACTGAAAATACCAAAGTGAGAAGATAAAGAAGGAATCATTTTCCCCAACAATATAACACAATACCCATTCCACCCCAGCAAAAGGGTGAAGAATAAGACTTACATGCATGTATGCACATGTGAGCAAATTTGGAGAATGGGAGAAGTGGTGTTGAAGTTGTCACCTATGCCTCCAACTTATTAATGTTATATAGCCTGCTGTCCCAGAGCCTATTGGGACAGTGCCTTCTCCCGGTGTATTCCCAGTCCTCCCTGATTTAAATAAAGCCTTCCTCTGCTTCCCAGATCCATTTGTTGAAGCCATGCCATGGGCTTCATTCATCCCAAATCCAACTCAATCCCTACATCTTGCCCCGGAAATTATCCATCTATAGCTTAGGAGGAACCTTCATCTAAACACCATAACCAAGAATATCAACTCCTTTTTCCACCTTATTTCCATAATTTCAGCCTTGAGCATCTGTTGCTTAGTTATATAAATTTTTAATTAACAAGAATCTATTTCCTTTCCCTATCATCTACCCTATTGGAAAAAAAGAAGAAAACTATTAAAATACTCATAGTTAAGGAAAACAAATTCCTACATAGGCTATGTTTTAATAGTACGTCTAATGTTTTAATTTTTTTTTAAAAGTATGTCTAATTCCACATCCTGAGTCCATTCTCTCTATCAGGAAGCAAATAATATAGTTCCTCTGCTGGCATGATTAATCATGATTAAATCATGGCTATTATAAATTATTCATGGTCATTGCATCAGTTCTTAATTCTTTCAGAATTATTTGTCTTTCTAGTATTGTTGCTATTGCATAAACTCTTCTCTCAGTTCAGATCACTTTATCCCATCATTGCTTCATGCAAGCCTTTTCAGGATTCATTGAAAATGTTCCTTTCGCCTTTTCTGAGGGAATAATAGCATCCCATTATTACTTCATTACATCATTCATTAAGCTGATGGACACCCCACAATTTCTAATCCTTTGACTTAGTCATAAATACTTCCTCCAACCACATATCTAATAAGTATTTTTTTCTTGTTTGTGTAATTTGTTTTGATGATGTTTTGTTGATTATTTTCATTTTTATCTGACTTTTCTTGATCCTATTTGGAGTTTTTCCTTTCCCTTTCCTTTGCCTTTCCCTTCTCCAGCTCATTTTACAGTTGAAGAAGCTGAAATAAACAGGATGAAGTAACTTTCCCAGAGTCACGCAGCTAGTTAACTGTCTGAAGCTAATTTGAACTCAAGAAGATGAGTCTTAACTGATTCCAACCCCTGTTCTATGCAGTATACTACCTAATTGCCTGTTTTGATGTTTCCTTATCTAATTCATGTATCCATTTGGCGTTTATCTTGTTAGATAGTAAGACATGTTAGTCTAAACCTAATTTTTATCTGACTATTTTCCAGCTTTCCCAACAATTTTTGTCAAATAATGAGTCTTTCCTCCAAGTGTTTTGAGTTTATGAGACATTGAGCTAGTAGATGTGTTTGAATAAATAAACCAGTTTAGTATTATCAGTCTCCTACTTTCACATGGGGCCATTGGATCTGCAGATCAATACTACGGCTATAATCTCCACTGTTTATGTAACAGATATCCCATTTCCACAAAGGCTCACCAATAGCGATTACAGCCACAGATGAAGATAGATCAAGGTTCTTCCACATCACTCACTTGTATGACTTTAGCTCCCCAGTAGCTACTAGACCACTAAGTCAACCATCCAGATGCACAGCTTTGGCTGCTAGCCCCCAGTCCTCAAGTCAAAGCCCTTTGGAGGCCCTTGGAGGCCCTGAAACTGGAATTCTCACTCTGAATAAAAGTACCTAAGGAGCAAGAGCTATTCCTAGAAGTCTTTGCCCCCAAGTCAACACCCCTATAGCTCCAGGTCTGCCCCATTTGCAATAGGCACAACTGAATGGATATAGAGAATCACAAAGTCAAAGAATGATTTTTACCATTTAAGAACTCCAATGGGTAAAATTACTTCAGAAATTCAAGTTGCAACAGTATTAGTCATGATAGTAGTTATATAAAAAGATAAAATAACAAACAAATTAATCAAAAAATATTAAATGAGGATTGTCATTCAGCTAAACACAAAGATAGATACGAAAGAGGTCAAGGGCCAATTAGACAAAATACAAAGTTGAGTTAAGAGCTTAGAACTGTGATTTCCCAATGAGAAAACCCTCTGCTAATGCAGCTTGGCAACTTCTCACAACCTTTAGTTCCAGAGAGTTGCCTAGACACCGATGGGTTCAGTCACATGTTCCAGTCTACACAGTCAATACATTCCTGAGACAAATCTTACTGAACTTAGGTCTTCCCACTAAAGAGAATCCTCTATCTGCCATGTCATGCTAAAAAGTTACATCCATGCAGTATTAATCCCACCAGAAATCATGACCAGCAAAATAAGGCAGAAAGGAACATTTTTTTTTAATTGAAGGTGTAGGCCAAATATATAATTAAACTTAGAAAAATGTGTGTGTGAATAGTCATATCAGAATAGCATGTTTGGAAAGTAGAGCCAGATATTTAAGCCTTGAATTAATCAGAATTCTTTCCCTCCTCAAAACTTGCATGAAAAGTACCACAAAAAGAGTACTAGAGCTAAGGTTGAACCCTACCACCATATATTAGTACATATATTGTCTTATATATTTTGGGCTTCACTTTGCTCCTCTGCAAGATGAGAAGATTGAAGTAAATGGTCCAAAAGGCATGTAGGTAGCATGGTGGATAAATCACTAGGCCTGAAGTCAGGAAGAAATGGGGTCAAATCTAGGCTGAAACACCCACTAGCTGTGTCACCCAGAGCAATCCACTTCTGTCTTCTTCAGTTTCCTCAGTTGTAAAATTAATTGCACCTATCTCCCAGATCTGAGGATCATATGAGATAATATTTTAAAGTGCTTAGGACAAGTGCCTGGCACATGATAGGTATTCAATAAGTGTGTTTCCTTTCTTCCTTCTAAGATGCCCTCCAATACTTGATTTAATTCCATGATATATTAGAATATATCTAAGTTAATTGAAAACTTTTCAATGTGAACACAAGACAATCAAAAGGAGCAAATATATAGTTTCCTTTCATGTCCTTTCTAGCACATATGATCCAATGATCCCTCTCCAAAATTATTTTAAAATTTATTTTCTATGCATTATTATGATATCTCTATAAAACATAAGTTCCTTGAGAGCTGAAATTAGTACTTCTGTCTTTGAATTTTTAGTTTCTAGTCTTAACTTATATAATTTTACAATTATATAGTTGAAGGAAAATGTGTCCAGGCACTGAGAATGATAAAATAATGTATATATAGGGAGAATTGGATTCAGAAGGTATAAATAACCCAGGAAGAAAAACAAAAATGCAGATAGTTCACATTCATTTCCCAGTGTTCTTTCTTTGAGTGTAGCTGCTTCTGTCCATCATTTATCAATTGAAACTCAGTTAGGTCTCTTTGTCAAAGAAATCCACTTCCATCAGAATATGTCCTCATACAATATCGTTGTCGAAGTGTATAATGATCTCCTGGTTCTGCTCATTTCACTTAGCATCAGTTCAGGTAAGTCTCGCCAGTCCTCTCTGTATTCATCCTGCTGATCGTTTCTTACAGAACAATAATATTCCATAACATTCATATACCACAATTTACCCAGCCATTCTCCAATTGATGGGCATCCATTCATTTTCCAGTTTCTAGCCACTACAAATAGGGCTGCTACAAACATTTTGGCACATACAGGTCCCTTTCCCTTCTTTAGTATTTCTTTGGGATATAAGCCCAATAGAAACACAAGCAGTTTATATTCTTCTAGTGTACTCTATTGTATATATATGTAAATAGATACATGCAAAGTAATTTCAAGGAGTGGAGAGCTGTAATAATTTAGAGAATTAGAAAAGGGATCACTTGAAGAAGACAACAACTGGCTTTGAAGAAAACAGTTCTTTTTTTTTGTCTGTGAATTATCATTTTTAAATTTTTAATAGTATTTTATTTTTCCAATTCCATGTAAATTTTAAATTTGTTGAGTTCGAAATTATTTTCCTCACCACCATCTCCCTAAGTTGGTGAGCAATTTGATATAGGTTATATATGTTCAGCATTGTAAAACATATTTCCATAATAGTCCTGTTGTGAGAGAGGAAATAAACAAGCGAAAAAGATGAACTGTTAAAAAAAATAAAGTGAAAATAGTATGCTTTTATCAGACTCTTGTCCGTCCTCCATTTGGATGTGGACAACATTTTACAGCATGAGTCTCCTATACTTGTCTTGGATTATTGCATTGTTGAGAACATCTAAGTCATTCACGCTTGATTATCACACAATGATGTTGTTGGTGTGTACAATGTTCTCGTGCTTCAGTTCATTTCATTTTGCATCAGTTCATGTAGTTCTTTCCAGGTTTTTATGAAACCTGACTGCTGATCATTTCTTATCACACAGAAGTTTTCTATTACATTCATACATCACAACTTGTTCAGCCATCCCCCAGTTGATAGTCATTCCCTTAATTTCCAATTTTTAGCCACTACTAAAACAACTGTTGTAAATATTTTTCTACATGTAGGTCTTTCCCTTTTTTATGATCTCTTTGGAATACAGATCAAAGGGTCTGCTTGGTCTGCTTGTCCTTTGGGAATAGTTCCAAATTGTTCTCCAGAAAGGTTGAATCAGAATGGTTAAATACAAGTTTACCAACAGTTCATTAGTTTCCCAATATTCTCACATTATCTCCAATATTTATCATATTTCTTTTCTGACATTTTAGCCAATCTGATAGGCATGAGGTTGTTTTCATTTGAATTGTTTTAGAAACATCAGAATTGTTTTAATTTGCATTTTAATCAATAGTGACTTGAGTATTTATTCATATGACTAGAGGTAGTTTTATTTCTTCACCTGTAAACTGCCTGTTCATATCCTTTGACCTTTTATCAATTGATAAATGGCTTGGATTCTCATAAATCTGGCTGAATTTCCTATATATTTGAGAAATTCAGGCTTTATCAGAGACATTTGTTGTAAAGATTGTTTCCCAGCTTTGTTTTTTTTCTACTCTTGATTGTACTAGTTTCATTTGTATAAAGCATCATAAATTTAATAAAATTATCTATTCTATTTTGTAATATCCTATATCTCTTATTTGGAATAAATTCTTCACTTTTTCATAGATCTGACATGTATACTATTCCTGATATCCTGATTTGATTATGTGATCACTCTTTATGCCTAATTAGCATGCCCGTTTTGACTTTGTTTTGGTATATGGAATAAGATATTGGTCTATACCCAGTTTCTATTGGATTGTTTTCCAGTTTTCCTTGCATTTTTGTCGATGAGTTCTTCTCCTAGAAGGTGGGGTCATATCATCTGCAAAGAGTGATACACTGTCACACAATACCTTCATCCATTGGATTTGTTCAAATGATTTCCCTTGTTCAAATGTCCTCCTAAGGACCATGATGTGAAAACAAAAGGTAAAAATCATACTTTGCAAAAACCAAAAAAGCAGGCTGATGTGAGAGATTGGAGAAACTACTGGCTTTGGAATCAGATGATATGAGTTCAAGTCCAACAATGTGACAATTCTTGTGTGACGTTAGGTCAGCCAGTCATTGAGTATTCCTAAATATGTTTAACTATCTGCAAAATGGGTTGGACTAAATGGTCTCTCGGGTTTCTTCCAGTTCTAGATCTGTGCTCCTAATCCAAAGTTAGAATCTTGGCTCATCCACTTACTATTTGTGGGACCTTTGGGAATTTATTCCATATTTCTTCTCGATTTCCTCACCTGTAAAACAAGAGAATGAATTCTCTAAATTCTCTGGAGTCAATGGTGCTATAATAATAAAGTTTCCAAGCCGTTGAGTGCTGAGAAAAAGCAATGGAATCTTTAACATCTTAATCCTGTGATCTGTGATGTACAAGAACAGTAAAAAGTATCGTTTTATAAACATTTGTAAACAGAATATGGCTTTGTATTTTTTCTCTTCTTAACCCAGACAGTTCTTTCAGTTCCTAAACATGACATACGATTTGAGGTAGACAGGGAGCCAGCGTATCTGTTCTGATTTTACAGCTGAAGCATAGAAAGATTAAACAATTTGTCCAGGACTATCTGAAAGAATTGGTCATGCTGGCAACCTAACCCTGAGCTAACCAGTAAAATGTGTTCTTTCCTCGATTCAGAGGCTGGGAAGAAGATGAGCCCAAATGTTCATATGCAAAGTTTCTCTCTAAGGACCTCGCCCCCTCTTCTATCCTGTTATTTAGAGAATTGAGTGAAGTCCAACGGGATATAGATTTGGGATGGATTCTGATGGCTTGAACGTGGGTCAAAAATCTTGTCTGTGACGTGAGAACTGGGTTTGGGGGAAGCTAAGAAGCACATGTATAGCAAGGCCCATTTATAAATTCTGCTGGATGCCTGAGGGAAATGATGCCTCTTTCTACCCCAGTCCTTCTTCTCTTCTCCTGAAACACCGACCTGGAAAGCATCAACATTGTTCACACATGAAGAATTGAGGTGGGGAGAGGGAGAAGGGGGGGGAGGATGACATGCAAAGCTCTGATGTAGAAATTGAAATTTCACACTGTGGGGAACTCAAATGTTTTCTAGGTCAACAGGCCTCTGGTTGGGTCCACCCTTCGATGAGTCAGGCGGCAAGATGCCTCTCAGAATTAAAATGAACACATTCTTGTATACCACCACTTGGGTTTTTTTTCATTTAAATTTCTGTTTGACTTTGATGAAACACCCCCTCTCTCCTTTGGAGAAGGATGGGGGGAAAGGGGAGGGGGAGGGCATTGTCCCATTCATCTGGCAAATGCATCATCTAAACACAATCTGCTTTCCAAAACCAAGGACCCCAGGGAGGGAGAGAAAACCACTTTAAAAACTTGTTGGAAGTTGCCTGCAGGCTCTTTATGTCATTCCTGGGAGAGGGGGGTTTAGAGGAGTGACAAGACGGAGTAGTTATTATTTTGATTAAAATACAAAATTATAACTCCTCGGGCTGGTGTCAAAAGGTGGCTCGTAGGTTCCCTCCCAAGCCGGAGCTTCTGTCCTCAAACACACCCAAGTGGAGTGTCTACTTCCTTCCTGACAAAGACTAGCAAGGGCTAGAGAAGCTGCACTGGACTCCTGTAGACCTTGGTCATGGCCTCCAGTAAGGGTCCCAACTGCCAACTCTCAAAGGCCTCTGAGCATATTGCATTTCCAAAAAGATGGATGGCACCATTTTTCCCATTGTGAACCCAGGAGACCAAGACCTGGAGCTCTACTTAAATGTCGATCTGTCCATCTCTGTTTAGTCATCTCACATCTATCAATCAACAAGTGTGTGGCCTTCTGTTAGGGCCTGAGGATAAAAAGCAAAATAAAAGAAATGATTCTTCTGTATTAAGAACTTACAGTATAAGGAGGAATGAAGAAGAAAGGACAAAAGAAGAGAGGGAAAGAAGAGGAAAGGAGAAAAGAGGAGAGGAAAGGGGAGGAAAGGAGAAGAGAGGAGAGGAGAAGAGAAAAGAGAAGAGGAGAAGAGAGGAGAGGAGAGGACAGGAAAGAAAAGGAGAGGAGAGGAGAGGAAGGAAAGAAGAGGAGAGGAGAGGAGAGGAGAAGACAGGAGAGAGGAGTGGGAAACTTAGGCAATGGTTACATATGAAAGGAGGAGAAGGAAGATGTTGAGGATGACTTTGAGGTTGTGAACTTGAGTGAATGGAAAGGATTCAATCTTCAACAGAAGTAGGGAAGTTTTGAATGGGGAGAGGGAGAGAGGGAAGAAGAGAGAGAGGGAGGAGAAGGGAAGGAGGGAGGGAGAGGGATGGAGGAAGGAATGAAGGAAGGAAGGAAAGAAGGAAGGAAGAAAGGGAGGGAGGAAGGAAGGAAGGAGAAGACAAAAAGAAAAAGAGAGAGATGAGAGATTGAGACAGAGAGACTAAGAAAGAGAATTTTGAGATCAGAGCCATGTCAGAGCCATGGGAGACACTCACACAGAGGACATGGATAATGATTTTTAAAGGAGGCTAAAATGGAGTTGAAAAAAATTCAGAGGAAGAATCAGGAAAGAATAATTTTATAAAAAGAATCAGAGAGGAGACTATCTAGGAGGAGAAGGATGGTTATCAGTTTTAATGACTAAAGAAAAATCTAGAAGGAAAAAGAATGATAAAAGATTATTGAATTTGGCATTAAGGAACATTGCAGAAATTAGGTGATGAGGAATTCAAGGAACTTGACACCAAAGTTTGACAATTCAATAACAAGAGAGGAAGCAGGAGCTAAGAGTATGAATAACTTTTTTTTCAAACATTTTTGCTTTAAAAATAAAGAAAAAAAAGATAAAGGGTGATAAATTGAGGGGACAGAAAGATTGAAGATTTTTTTTTCCTAAGGATTAAGGAAACTTGGAAGTATTTGTAGCGAAGAGATTAAAAACTACTAGAAAAAGAGAAATTAAAATTTCTCCCTATCTCTTTCTGTCTCTGTTTTCTCCCTGTCTCTATCCTGTGATCTCTGATTCTGTCTCCCTCTCATGCATCTAGCCCTTTATCTATCTTCATCCACAACAGCAAAATGGCAAGAAAGGCAGTGAGCGAGAAAGATGAAACAAGAGCCTGCAGGAAGGCAGAAAAGAAGATGGCCGGGAGTCCAACTGCCAACATCTGCTCTCTGCCAAATCCAGCTAATGGGGATCTGGATGGTCTCTTTTTATTACTCACATTCTTCCTCTGTTAGCAACTTTTTCCCCTTTTCATTTGAACTTCAGATGTCCCAGAGGAATGTTTAAATCATTACAGAATCCCAAAGGAGTTTGTCATTTCCCTTTTTAATTTACTCTGTGATGGGTTCTCTGTGTGTGTGTGTTTAAAGCTATTAAATTCTCTCAAAAAGGGACTCCCTCCCAGAGTTTAAAGACTGAAACTGAAGGATAAGGCAGAAGAAAAGTAAAGTACAGCATAACAAGGGTTGAGAAAGTTCCCAATAGCAAGGTGCCACAATGTAGAAGCAGTACACCATGACTTAGACTAGACCCTTGTCCACTGTGAGACTTGATTTCCTCACTTGTCAAATGATGAGGATGCACTGATTGGGCTCTAAGGTCCCTTCCATTTCCAAAGAGATGATCCTATAAATGTAGAGTCTCCAGTAATGCTGACGAAGAATAGCACAAGGAACTCATAATGGGAGACAATCATTTCTACTCTACTGATACTTCTTTGAGGGGGACTCTAGCTCAGAAAGATTGAGAATTTCCTCCAGTTTCCCTTTCTACTTCCTTCAACCAAGGGTGCTCAGTGTCACCTTCACACTGGGAGTCGACAGCATCCCCTGTCAGAGTGAGACAAAGCAACAGCTTAAGGAAAGTTGCCCTTGCCTTCTCAAAGGTCCACGTTAAATCAAAATATCTGTCTGATTTATACAGATTTGTGGTGTCTCGTTTAAGTTCCCATTAGGATGTAGATTGAAAGTGGGAATAGGAGTACATTGGTGGCAAAAATGTCAACTGAGGAAATGAATAGAACAAGTGGGAAGATATTCCAAAGCAGATTCCAGCAAGACAGGAAGGACAGAAGGTATGAAGCAGAAGTTTGGAGACACAAAGCCCAGCCCTAAAGTTTAAGGTGATCAAGGCAAGAGTCAGGAAACCCCTTCTCCTCCTACTGGCCAGAGATTCAGAAGAAGCTGTGCATGAGAAGCCAAGATGTAGTAAAGAACATACATTATAAATATGATACATGCAAAAGAGAACTAGATTGGGTTCTTGGGACTTGGATTCAAATTCTACCTGTGCTATTTATTTCCTGTGTGACCTTAGGCAAGTCTGGGTTTCATTTTTTTTTATCTGCCAAAATAGAAACTTTGATTCCATGGCTTCCCTTTCCAGCTCTAATCAATGGCTATGTGATCCCATGACTCTGTAGCTTCTAAGGTTTAGCACTAAATCTGTATCTGAGACAACATCCAATCAATGACTGAGGACTAGGTAAGAACTGAGATGAAAGATGGCCTAAGTTGCCATCACAAAAACATCCACCTGAGAAGAAAAGACGCTCAAAGTCTCTTTAAGAATGAAAGACGGACAGAAAAGACAACAATCTATGATCCTATGAACTCGCACGCTGGCAGGTATCAAGAAGGAGACAGAGAAAGCAATGAGCTCAGAGTCCAGAGAGTCTGCCAAGACTTGACAGAACAAGGTGACAAGAGATCAGAGTGGGTCCTCGAATTAATAAATATAGTCCAACACATAAGAATTGGAACTCAAGAAAAGAAACTGAGTCACAGGGAATCAAAATCTAGATAAGAAAAAATATCTAAAAGATAGGCTCCAGAGCAGTAAAAGGGAGTTGATAGAGCCAGGGTTCCTTCTATATGGCTTGCTAAGATAGGAATTGGTTAAAGAGAATAGGCAGGTCTAAGCCTGCAGATGTGAGCGGGGGAAGTGACTGCAGCTGTATGAGGAAATGAGCTGTGTTGCACTTAGATCCAGAAATTCCCACATTTAAAGAAAAATTTAGAATCTACTGTAAAAATATTTACTAATCTATAAATCATGTTTCTTTCATTTAATGGCTAGTTGGACACTCCAGAAGACATTAGAAACACTTTTCTATGGAGTTGACATTCTCTTAAAGCTGAGTATATGGACGCTCTATTCCCATTGGTGAAGGAGGAAGAAGATGGTGAGAAAGCAGAAAAGGAAGAAAAAGGTTGACATTGATGATGCTTTCATTTGGATCCCCAGATTACTTAAAACAGAAATATGTGGAATTTTAAAATCTCTGTCTCTTATGAATATCTTTTTTTCCTAAATTTTTGTCTTAGGTACTTAATTTCTGACTGAGCCAGAAGATAATGGATGTAAATGTTGGCTCCATTAGTTAGTGCATGTAGAACCTTGGCAAAGCATTTTCCTACTCTCCATTTCTTCATATGCAGACTCAAGGGGTTGAACCAGATACTTTCAGAGGTTCATGTCATCTGTCAGAACTCTGATCCCAGACACCCATGGCAGACTTCCACCTACACAGGACTTATTTATTTAACTTGGATACACTTTATTTCATGATGATGATCCACTAGATTTTCTATTACATCTACAAAATATTTTTGCATTCATTAGAATTTAGTTCCAGAGTGAAATTCATTTTACAAAGGAGGAAACTGATATCTTGGAAAAGTGAAATGACATATCTAAGGGTACACAGCTGGTAAGTGGTAGAGCCAGGATCACATTCCAGATCTCCTTGTTTTTCAGCTTCAATTGCCAAGAAGATCTGTTTAAATTGTCTGTGTGGCAAAAATACATTGGTGGTGAAGGAGGAGAAGAAAGAGAAAAAGGAGGGGAAGGAAAAAGAGGAGGAGAAGGAGGAGGAAAGGGGGAGGAGGAGCAAAAAAAGAACAAGAATGAGGAGGAGAAGATGATGATGAAGAAGATGGTGATGAAGATTAAGAAGCTGATGACGATGAAGAAAAAGATGATAATGAAAAAGAAGATGAAGGAGGAGGAGGAGGAGGAACCAAGAGAACATTGTGTACAATAGCAACAATATTGTTTTAAGATTTACTTTGAACGGATAAGTTATTCTTGTCTATTACAAATACCCAAATTAGCTACAAAAGACAGATGAAGAAAGATGCCATTTAAATCCAGACAAAGAACAGATAAAACAAACTAATGTTATGTGTATGTTTCATGGTTAGACATCTTGGGGAATAGTTGGAGGGGAGAAGGAAGGGAAAAAAGAAATTTACCTAATAATTTTGTTGGCTACTTAAAAGAAATAGCAAGTTGTGCATAGTTGGTTTCTAGCTTCATATACAGTCATATTTTTATTTTTTATTTCGTTGTGTGAAAAGCTTATTTTATTGCATAAACTAAAAATAAATAGAAGGATTTATAAGGGTGATTCGGGACTAACTCATTTTGACCAGAAAGTATAGCTGGGCTTTTCTTATTTTCGGCTTATTGATCAATGCAGATTATATAAGGAAACATTATAAACTGTGCAATATATTACGTAGTCCAAAAAAAGATATAGCTCTTACTTTATACCTAGAAAGATATCACCTGGGGCTACAAAGAATAAATCAGAAGCTCCCTGGCAGATGATAAATCTTTTTACTGCAAGTACTAAATTCAAAATATTCTTGAGTCTTTCCTCCACTTTTCCTTTTCCTCCAGTTATATCCCTTCTTCGTAATATTCATTGCATCCCAACATATAGACACCGTTCCGATACGCAGAAAAACTCGCCCACGGTAAGAACGAAAGTTGGAGAAAAAACGACAGTGTCTCTGTAAATCTGATTTCACTTTCATCTTCTCAGCCCAGGGTTAAGGCATTGATAGCTCATCTTTCTGGGATGTACCTTGGTCCTGACCTTTGTGCTGGAGCAGGGACTTGGGTTCAGAGGTTGGGGTAAGCGCTTACTAAATGTTGAATTGAAATGAATTCTGGGGAGTCCATTCTAAATCCCATTCTCCCACTCCGGGCTCTTCTTCCCTTTTACCTTCTGTTGGCTTCGGGAAGATCAAGGTCTCTTTTTGTCTGGGATCCAAGTCCCAAACTTTGCCTCAACTTGACTATCATCCTGGAAGTGTTGCTTTAAACACAACAGCAAGAACTTGCCACGCCCCGTCTCTCTAGAACCATACCTAGTACTTTTGGAAACCGGTCCATCTGATGGAATGGTAAATGGGAGGAGGAGCCCAGAGACCTTAAAACACCATGAAGTCACTTTCAACAAGTCACCTACTTGTTAGGGGCTGGTGGAGAGTAGGTGGAGGAGGGGCTCCCCTGGGGCACCGGAGACAGAGGAAAGGGCCCTAGCTGGTAGTCTCCTCTTTTGAATAATTGCTCCTGTTCACCAGTTTACTGAAGTTCAATAACTGTCAGCAGTCCCTGACATTTTAATGCTCTGAGGCAAAGCTCCAGTCACCTCACCCTACGTAAGATTTTTTATTTTTTCTTCAGTTTGTTCCTGAGCATCCCATACTTGAGAGGAGCACATGCATTCCCAATCTAGACCGCTCTGCTCTGGGTTTCTGGGGATTCTCAGGCTCTGTCCCTAAGCCTCAGCATTTCAACTGAGATACACACACCCATACACATAAGCCACATGTGTGCACACACTCATACAAACATATACATATACATAAGCCACATGTATGCACACACTCATACAAACATATACACATACCACATACACACAAATACACATAAGCCACATGTATGCACACACTCATACAAACACATACATATAAGCCACATGTATGCACACACTCTTACAAACATATACACATACCACACACACCTACACACAAGCCACATGTATGCACACACTCATACAAACATATGCACAAATCACATACACATACCTACACACAAGCCACATGCATGCACACACTCATACAAACATATACCTACATGTAAGCCACATGCATGTACACGCTCATACAAATATATACACATACCACATACACACAAATACACATAAGCCACATGTATGCACACACTCATACAAACATATACCTACACATAAGCCACATGTATGTACACGCTCATACAAACACATACACAAATCACATACACATACCTACACACAAGCCACATGTATGCACACACTCATACAAACCTATACCTACACATAAGCCACATGTATGTACACGCTCATACAAACATATACACAAATCACATACACATACCTACACACAAGCCACATGTATGCACACACTCATACAAACCTATACCTACACATAAGCCACATGTATGTACACGCTCATACAAACATATACACATACCACATACACACAAATACACATAAGCCACATGTATGTACACATTCATACAAACATATACACAAATCACATACACATACCCGCACACAAGCCACACGTATGCACACACTCATACAAACATATACCTACACATAAGCCACATGTATGTACATGCTCATAAAAACACATACACATACCACATACACATAAACCACATATATACATACATATACACACACACCACATCCACATCCACACACACACTTGAAAGTGTGGATGAAATACTGGGCTCAATTCTGAAAGACCTGAGTCCAAATCAGAGACATATTAACTATCTAGTCTTGGGCCAGCCCTTAGCCAGCTTTTCTTGAGCCCTCATTTCCTCATCTTTAAAATGAGAATAAAAATACTTGTAGAGTCTATCTCCTGCAGTTGTTGTGAGGCTCAGACATGTGAATGTACATCAAATAGCTCACAAACTATTGATGTTAGAGAGATGTCACTTATGGTTTATTTCTCATTCACAACAGACCTGTTTCTCTTTTTTATTACTATGATTTTAACCTTGATTAATAAAAACAAATACTTTGATATACAAAATAGAAGAAATAATGTGTGAAACTGGATGAAAATATGCATGAAACTGGCAGTTTCTCTTGGGTGAATGAGAAAGTAACAAAAGCACCCTATCTGTCTTTTACTTCTGAATTTCTTTTTTTAAATATGTTTTAAAAATTTTATCGGATGTTTTGTTTTTTAATTTTTTTTGTATTTTTCTTACTATGCATTTATTCACCTCCTCCCCTTATAACACACATATAGAGCTTAATAACAACTCCTTTTCCAGATGAGGAAAGAAACTCAGAATTTCGCTGATTGTCGTGTAGTTGTGAATAATAGGCGGGACTCATGTCTCCAATTCCATGACTTTTTAACAAATGAACAAGCATAGGAGGAAATCCTGAGACCCTTTGCCAAGCTCCCTCTCTTTGCTCTCTGATTCTCAAGTACTAGAGACTGGAAGAGTCTCATAGGACTTTGAAAAGAATGGAAATCAGAGCAGCCATCCCCTTTCTTTTGTCCTGACAACTGTCATTTGGACATGGAACAGCCCCATTTGCTTTTAAATGAATGTGATGTTGGCCAGCTCCTGATTGACAGGCTCAACCATCTCCAGCTGGCACTGGCTCTTTTTCTTGCCTTTGATATTTCTCATCCTTCAGATCTATGACCTCCCCAGAAAGTGGTGTGGCTCAGAGAAGTGCTCAGGGTGATGAAGCTATGCATAGTTGGACAACAACCTTTCAAATAAAATGTAACCTAAAAATGGTACTGTCTTCCTTTGGGGTAGCTGCCATCTGGGTACATTTGAATGTCATTTATTCCAGTGATTTAGGAAGCGGAGAGAGAGAGGAGAGAGAGAGAGAGAGAGAGAGAGAGAGAGAGAGAGAGAGAGAGAGAGAGAGAGAGAGACAGACAGACACAGAGACATACAGAAAGACAGAGATAGACACACAGAGAGAAAGACAGAGACAGAGACAGAAAAAGACTGAGAGAGAGAGAGAGAGACTGAGACAGAGAGACACACAGAGAGACACACAGAGACAAAGACAAACAGAGACAGAGGGACACAGAGAGACAGACACAGAGAGAGAGAGACAGAGACACAGAGACACAGAGAGACAGACAGAGATAAATCCAGAGAGACAGACACAGACACAGACACAGAGACACACAGAGAGAAAGATAGACACAGAGAGACAGACACACAGAGAGAGACAGAGACAGAAAAAGACAAACTGATACAGAGAGACAAACAAAGGAACACACACGAACACACACACACACATACACAGAGAGACAGAGAGACAGAGAGATGCAGAGACTTAGATTATTTAAGGCATTCCTAACTCAGTAGAAACAATGATGTGCCCCAAGCTCAACTTTATATACAGATGAGTCTCCCGTGTTTATCTTTTTCCTCTCTATGGGTTTCTCTTTTATATATGAGCTTTTCTTAACAGTCTGTATGAACTGCAGATGTGGGAAGAATCGAAAGGGAGCAAAAAGGATTAAGGCATCAAGTCCAGAACAGTTCAGAGGGCCGATTTCTCTTTTACCTAAGTTGCAGAGGCATAAATCAATACGACAAAATCCAGGGAGTAACTGGGGGTGGGGGTTGGAGTCCTGCACTGTAGTTCTAGCTCTTAACATATGAGGTATGTGAGCCTCAGAAGTCATATAGCCCCCCTTGTTTCACAAATGAGGAAACCGAAATCTAGAGAAGCCAAATCCCTTGGCAAATGTTACACAGTTAGGAAGAGATGGAAGTGGGAGATGAACCCAACATTCTCGCTCTGAAGCAAGTGTTCCTACCAATAACTGTGGATCTGCAAGAGTGACGGTCTTTGGGTTTGGCCAAAGAACCAAGATGGGGTCGAATCATGGATGGCATGTGCTACTGGTAACTCCACCCAGGGACTGTAATGGAGGGAGTCTATGTCCAGGGGACAGGTACTTGATTTCTATGAGTGCTAGTATGTGTCTTGGCTATTTTCACTAATGTGAACTATGTGTTTGCTAAGAGATAATGTAATAACCTACTAGATAGTGGGGTACATCAGAAGCTTCCAGATTGTTTATATGGCAACAACCAAGCAAAATGAGAAATCCCCTAAAGAATGCCCTGGTGGCCTGATGTCTTGTGAATATCTAACAAAAAGGCTACATTCAGGAGGATCTAGATTCAAATCCCACCCCTAAGATACATGACTCCCTAAGCATGAGCAAGCCATTAAAACAGCCTCTCCTGAGCCCCAATTTTCTCATCTATAAAATGAGAATGAAATATCTAGATAACCAACCCTTCAGATTTGTTGTGAAGTTCAAGCATGATGATGTACATCAGATAGCTTGCAGACTTCAAATGTGCCATAGAAACCTCACTAGTGATTTATTTTTTATTCACAATAGACTCTTGAAAATTCTTTGAATCTGAGATATAATTAGATGGCTAAGAATTTGGGAAGATACTGTCCAAGTCAGCTGCAGAATACTTAGCTGCTCAAATGCATTATAAACCGGTTGCTAATTTAATTAAAACAACTTCAACAAACACCTGTGTCCATTAGTGATGGTTTATTTGATCCCAATGGTCAATCCAATGTGTCTGTTTAGTCTCTATTGTGCTAGAAGCAGGTCATAGAAGCGTTCTGGCATGGTTGCAAAGGTGCTGGACTTGGGGGAGTCAGGAAGACCAAGTTTCAATCCAGAAGTCAAATGTCAGACCCTTCCTAGCTAGGGGACCATGAACAAGGCACCTAAACTTTTGGAGCCTTATTTCCTTCTCAAAAACTGGGGATTTTGACTAAGATCATCTCTAAGCCTCCTTCTACTTGGGACTGCAAAATCCCATTACTTGGGTCTGGACCAAAATCTGCATGCCAGTTGAACAGAGACCACTGTTTGTCATTGAGGATTCTCTTGAAGAGGACATGAATGGAATCACATTTGCAATGTCTGGTTTTACTTGCCTCAAAATTTCTGCAAATTTTCCCTTTGAGGTTTGATTTTTTTCCTATTTGGTCTCAGCCCAAAGATGAATTTCCTTTAGTTCTCTGGAAAGTTTGAATAAACTATACCCAGCTGCTATTGAGTTATATGAAAATAAAAATGAAACACTCTTTTCTTTTGAATGTAATTGCTGAAGATATCTTTGTGGATGCACTGTTCTCCATCAGCTTCACCTCTGAGTACTGAATTCCCCCAGGGTTTGGTCCTCATCAAAGTAGAGGTAACTCTTTGAGGGGGGAAAAAGGGGGGCAGTCATGATAAATGTCTTCAATTATTGAAGGGGGCTGTCATATGGAAGATGGATTCGGCTTCTCCTTCATCAGAGTGTACTGAGCTCGGCGTAATTGATAGAAGTCAAAAAGTGGTCAATGTCAGCTTCAGTTAAGGTGTGTGCCTTTGTGGGGGTGTTGAGGGAGCCCTAACAAATCAGACTCAAGCCAGGGTGGAGTGGAGTGAGCTCCCCTTTAATGGAGGTATTCCGGCAATACCAAGTTGATTTTTCATTGGGGGTATCATGAGCAGGATTCCAACTCAGTTTGAAGAGAGGATCTTTCTTTAAAGGACAAATGGCATTTCTATCGCACTGTCCCTTCAGTCTTACAAAAGTGAAAGACCTGGTCAATCTCCATGATCATTGCTACCTGCCATGGACACGATGAGAGTTCAGAGGAAAGTTCTCTTCCCAACCACAACATTACAAAGTCGTAGGAGTGCAGACCCTGAGACAGAAATAAAGTAGTTTTGTTGTTTTTGCTGCTTCTGCTGTTGTTTTTAATGGATGACTTCACTTGAATAGGCTTTTGTAAATATTTCCTAATAATTACAGCTATCCCAAATTGAAACCCCCCACTAGAGACCTTCAAGAAAAGGATGTTATAATCAGATTTTTGTAAAAAAACATGGTTGTGACTTAGACTAGCTGGCTGATGAGCTTCTGGGATCTGCGTTCCTATGCTGTCCATTCAGTCAGTAATAGGACGCTGCTAGGAAGGGGCCTGGAAGGAGTAGGAGCAGTCCTTCCAACTAGTTCCAGAGAGTTCACCGATTATGTCTAATGATTCAACCAAAATTCCCATGACCACCCCTTAACAAACATCGGGCATTTTAAATGGCAGACATCTATCAAAAGATTGTGGGAAGCTCGATGATGCAGTGGATAGAGCACCAGCCCCAAAGTCAGGAGGATCCGAGTTCAAAATCTGGACTTAGACACAACACTTACTAGCTATACGATCCTTGGAAAGTCACGTAACCCCAATTGTCTTATCAGAAAAAAAAGATTGTGGGATCCTGGATTGAGCTTTGGAAGGAACCCCAAGATCATCTAATTCACTTCTCCTATGCACATGTGAACCCTGAAACCAAGAAAATTTAAATGATTTTTCTAGGGTCATGCATCTAGTAATCCATGATTTATTCCCAGCTCCTCTGACTCTAAATTCAACACTCTTTCCTTTCCATATCCAAAGATACCAAAAACCACAAAGAAGAATGGAACAATATTCCATCTATACAGATGGAATAAATGGGTATATTGGAAGTCTTAACCAGTAAGAAATGGTTGATTATAAATGAAATGTAGAAACCAACACCTCACATAATACACCAAGATAAGCTCCAAATGAATATGTTTTAGAAACAAAGGGGGACATCATAAACAAATTACAGAAGCAAGAGAAAAATTTTCTCCCAAAACTATGGACAGGAATAGAGTCCATAAGTAAACATGAGATGGAAAAATCCATAGGCGTAAAATGGATAATTTTAAATACACAAAATTAAAAAGTTTATGAGCAAACAAAATTAATGCAGCTAAAACTAAAAATGAATGTAAATAGGAAAACATCTTTGCTTCAAGTTTCTCTGATAAAATTCTCATTTGTAAAATTTATATAAGGAACTGATTGAAAGCTACAAAAAATAAGAACCATTCCCCAACTGCTAAATTGTCAAACATATGAACAAGCAGTTTTCAGAGAATTTCATCCAAACTACCATTAGCCATGTTAAAAAGTGCTCTAAATCACCAATAATTAGAGAATTACAAATTAAAACAACCATAATATTTTACTTCCTACTCTTCAAATTGGCAAAGTTGACAAAAATGGAACATGATAAGTAAGAGCAGGGAAACAGATTAATAAATTCCTTTTTGATGGGATTGTTACCTAGCACTAGACATTCTGGAAAATAATTGGAACTGTGTTTCAAATTCTATTAACCTGTACATACTCTTTGGACCAGGAAAAGGACTTATGTGCACAGAATTATTTTTAGCAGTTATTTAGAGAATAGAATTGAAAACTGAAGGAGTTCTCCCTTCAGGGAATGACTGAACAAGTTGGAGTATGAATGTGTTAGAATATTATTGTGTTTTAAGAAATGACAATAGGAATAATTTTGGAAAAACATGGAAATATCTCTATGAATTTGTACACACTAAAGTGAGCAGAACTAGAAGAACAATTTATACAATAACAACAATATTGTAAAGACCACCAGTTTTAATCTTAGGAACACTGATTACCAGAACAATCAACCACAATTTCAGAGGATTACGGATAAAATATATTACTCACATCCTAAAATGGAAATGATGGACTCAGAATACTGATTGAGGCTAGGAAACATGACAAATGAGGAAATTTGTTTTATTTGTTTCTACATGTTTGTAAGGGAAATTTTGTTTTGTTTTTGCTTTTTCAGTGTGTGGTAGAGGAAGTCGGGAGGAAGATGGATGTTCTTCTGAAGAAAATAAAATTTAACTTAAAAATAGATCATTGGAAGGATCTTAGAGATCTTAGTCCAACACCCTGAATCCCAGAAGAAAAATATAAGGACCAAACAATTGAGGTCACATAGGTGTAAGCATTGTAGAAAGAATTCAAACTCTTTTTTAATGGCCAATTCAGTGCTCTTGCCAGAATCATTCATTATCTCTATGCCTCCTTCCCCCCTTCTCTGTAATTATAACATTTCTGTTCAGAGTGGATTACATCACCTTTTGTATCATGCTGTGTCTCATACTGCAGGAATGGCCTTGTGTAAGATATGTCTCTCCAAGCCTCAGTTTCCTATTTTGTCTAAGATTAGACTTTGTGATTGCTAAGGTCTCTGATAGCTCAAAAAATTCTTTCTATCCCATCAGTACATTTAATAATTCCCAGACAAGAAGGAAAGTACACATGACCTCTTTCATTAAATGGTCCCTACTTCCATATCCAAAGATACCAAAAGCCACAAAGAAGAATGGAACAATATTCCATCTATGCAGATGGAATAAATGGGCATATTGGAAGTCTTAACCAGTAAGAGACAATTTGGGGGCAAATGTTTTAATAAAGCATATTCAGCTGTTGTTGAATTATGCATGGATAAAGAAAGTCCAAGTTTCCGTGACTGCTGAAGCCATCTTGATGATCTGTTTGTTGTTAATGAGCGCTGCATATGGTCATACTCAAAAGCTTTATTTTTCCTAAAGCGAACATTGGAAGGCCAAACATTGCTTGTCTTGCCATTTCCGGGGCTTATGCTGGGATATTTCAAATAGGATTCATGATCAGGATATTCTGAGTCTACAGATCACTCTCCTTGTCATCCTGAGCAGCTCTTGCCTAGCCCTTCTGCAAATCCTCCATGAAGGAGCAGTCAACAGGCAAGGGATCTTCCTTTGGACATCTCGTCAATCTGTGGATCCCAGTGGAGCCCAAGGGCTGCCTCCCTCATCCCTTGATCTTCGGATATGTGTTGTCTACCCCCTTTTCTGGCCCCACAAATTTGAATGGTATCTTTTATCCCCATTGTCACAAGGATGGCCTAAGAAGAAGGATAATATAATGGACCTAGATTTAGGCTATAAATTGTTAGCTGTGGGAACCTGGGCAAGGTACTTTTTAACTCATCTCCAGTTTCCTCTTCTGTAAAATGGGGATAATAATAACATCTTTCCTCCCAGGATTGTTATTAAGACTGCACTGCAAACTTGAAAGCATTGAATGGTAGTTATAATAATAATAATTATTATTATTATCCCACATAGTTTTTCATGCTTCACGAGGAACTCAAGAGTCATCTTTCCAGCTCACAGATTTCTTTTGTCTTCTGGTATAATTTATAACAAAAATGACCAGACTTCTATGACTTTGTTCCTTGTGGTGTGCCATATGGCAAAGATCCTCCTGATGCTCTAATTCCCTGGGTTCCCTGCATGTCTATCACAAAGACCATGTGCCATTTTCTGTGTCTGACTAAGTCCTAGCCACCAAAGTACAAGGTTCAAATCTGCTTCACTGGCTACCAGGTAAAGATCTTGAACTTGAATCCAATGCCACCAGAGGATCTAGGCACTGTACATGACTCATTATCTTCACATCTCCCTTCTCCGCAACCTTCCTATGACTGTTGATGGACCCATCATCCTCCCCGGCACTCAGGCTTTGATCTTCTCAGTGCCTCATTTTCTTCCCCTCCCATAAATCCAAACTGTGTCAAAGTCCAACTCTTATACCTTTCTAACAACTCTTTCACAATCTCTTAAGACACTACTGGTCCCCTGCTGCAGGTCCTCACCACCCACTTGGGGATTATTGCAATGCCATTTCCTAAAGTGCAGATCTGACCATGTCAGCCCCTATTCAATAAATTTCTATGACCCCTATTGCTTCCAGGATTCAACTAAAATTTTTTGTTTAGCTCTTCAAGCCTTCCATAATCCAATTTCTTCTTAGCAACCCTTCCATGCAATCTACAATTCAGTGTTACTAGCCTCTTGAAGCTCCTGGTACAAAAATGGAGTATTCCATCTCCAGACCCTGGTTGTGCTCCCCTATCAGGGATGCTCTTTTTCTCCCTTTTCTTACTCACTTCCTGGCTTCCCTGGCTTGTTTCATGCCCCAACTAAAATCCCATCTACTACTGGAAGACTTTCCCAATTCTGCTTTATAATGGTGTGGCCTCCTGGGGTAGTTTGTTTGGACAGACCAATTTGTTTGCTGTCTGTCTCTTTAGACTGGAGTCTTCCAGAGCAGAGACCTGGATTTTGTTATTGTTGCTTTTTGCTCCCCCCTTTTGTATCTTCAGAGCTTTGCACACTGGCTACAATGATGCTGGCTAACTTGATTCCCTCTTTCATAGACAAAGGAGTTAGGCTGGAGATGTTACTTCTCTTCAGGGCTTTCCACCTGCCTCGTGGCCAGGAGGGGCACAGAAGGAAGGGTAGTGGGTGCCAAGCTTCTCCCACTTTTTTCCCCTTCGTTTTTAAGTCTGACAGGGTCTTCTTCAGGGAAGACAAGAATTCTACCCCACAGTCACCAATGCCAGCCCTAAGTCTCTCTTCTATTACTCACCTCAAACTTTCCTTCCCAGTAAAGAGCGATAGAAAAGGGGGAAAGGGAAAAGGCATTTATAAAGCACCTACTATGTGCCAGGCACTGGGCTAAGCCTTTACAAATATGATCTCATTTGATAACAAGATTTAGAAAAGCCAGTCCTGGTCATTTTCTCATTCATCATTCCAGAGCCTCCACCCCGCCAGCCCAACACCCCAAAGCTCTCTCCTTTCCCACCCAGCCCACCCCGACCCCCCCCACTCCAGCTTCTGTTCTTCCTAGAGTCCTTCGTCCCCACCTGGCAAAAGTGAGCTCTCACTCCTCAACCTAGAGAACACCAACTCCTGGGACCCTAGGCTGATTCTGCCGCTCCTCCCTTAGGCCTTCCCCCTCACCCTCGGGACTTGGAGATCTTGGGGGTAGTTGGGATGCCCGAAGGCTAGACTTGACGTTCAGAATGGTTTTCACTCAGGATCAGATCCTGAGATTGTTTACTTTCCCTGATTACATTTTGTTACTCTTACCCTGAAATTTAGAAATATCGTGCTTTCAACTATGGGAGTTAGAGCAATTACACATTAACTTATCAAGGAAAGGGAAGAGGACGTGATCACGTGGGTGGGTCTAAAGGATCCTCCATCCAGCCTGCGAGTATTTATTAAGCATATCTGTGCAAGGTCCAGAGCCTCTAAATGCTGGGCATACCAACACCAGCTAAATAAGCCCTTCCATTCTGTCCCAGGGAACATTATCTATTTCCGTAAAGTGTGTGTGTGCGTGTGCGTGTGTGTGTGTGTGTGAGAGAGAGAGAGAGAGAGAGACAGACAGACAGACAGACAGAGACACATACAGAGAGAGAGAGAGAGAGAGAGAGAGAGAGAGAGAGAGAGAGAAAGCACATGTCCCTGAAAAGCAAATTTCTCAATACACATCTCTAGTTAATCGAAATAAATTTTCTTCTGAGTCATTAAGGTTATATTAGAAAACGTATAGCTCCTGCATTTTAAGATCTTTACCTTTGAGTCTGGAGGTGATGGCCTGTTCCATTATCATTCTTTTGGATTCGTGATTTATCAATGCAATAATCAGAGTTCTAAAGTATTTTATTTTTTAATATGATGTTTTCTTTGTATAAATTGTTCCCCACGTTTTTTCTCATTTCACTCTGCCTCGGTTCATAAAGATCTATAATTGCCTATTCAGATCCCACCATGTGTATCAATTTCTTGATAAGAGAGCACCCCCTTAGTTCCAATGTTTAATTTAAAATGAAAAGAGCTGTTTTAAGTATTACCGCACATATAGATCTTTCCCTCTTTGTTGAATTTCTTCGTGGTACAGCCTAGTAATGATCTTGCTGGGCCAAAGAGCGTGCCCGGTTTGGTAACTTTGAACAGGCACAGTTCCAAACTGCTTTCCAGAGACCTGCTAATTGACATCCCCAGTACGGGATTGGAACATCTTCTCACAGCTCCTCCAACATATGTCCCTTTTCCTTTTGTCATCTTGGCACAAATAAGTCTCAAATTCTAAGTCTCGGTTTATTTTTTCTGTAAAATCTCAGGGCCTTTGCACAAACTTCCAATGCTTAGAAAACATGCCCTTCTCATCTCCCACACCCTTAGAATCCTTATTTTCCTTCATGGCTCATCTCAAGTACTACTGCCTGTAAGAAGCCTAGCCAATTTCCCCACTTGTTAGTGACTCCCTGTCCCTTCTCCAAAGGACCTGGTTTCATTTAATGGTTATTTTCTCCCTTACTTCTCTGGATGGTTGTTGTTATTGTTCAGTTGTATCCAACCTCTGGTGACCTCCTTTGGAGTGATTTGTCATTTCCTTCTTCAGCTCATTTTACAATTGAGGAAACTGAGTCAAATAGTAGTAAAAATGTTAGGATAACACAGTAAGTATCTGAGGTCAGATTTGAACTCGAGAAGATGAGTCTCACTGATTTCTACAAGTACTCTATCCATTGTGCCTCCATACTTTTTCCAATTTACATTATTTCATCATAGTCTTTTCAGATTTCTTTGCATTTCTCATATTTGTTGGTCTTAATTGCATTATAGCATATCTCTGGTTACAAGTGTTTTTGTTTGTCTGTTGTTTTTTTTTCCCCCAGTAGAATTTAAATTTCATGAGAGCAGAGACTATTTTAATTTTTGCCGTTGTTACACTATTGCTTAAAACAGATCCTGACATAGAGTAAGTCTTTAATAAAAACTTGCTGAATGAATGCTTAAATTACATGAGAACAATTAGACTTCTTCCTACCTCACCTTAGAGGAGATATATAACAAGGTTAGGGAAATGGCTTTACAAATCATCAGATTAAATTTAGAGGACATCCCTCAGTCTGTTACTTATTTTATTCTCATATTTAATTTGATTATCCTGAGCTGTAATTCAGAACTACATTTGGATATTTTCTCACTAATCAATAAAGTTTAGTCGAGTCAAGAAGCATCTAACAAGTGCTTACTATTTGCGGGGCATTGTGCTAAATATGGAAAAATACAAATGCAAATGCAAATGAAAAAGCCTTTAAGGAGCTTATGTTCTAATGAGAGAAAACTAGAATATAAAAGGGAGCTAAAAGAGAGTGTGGAGAGTGAAGTACCAAGGGCAGAGACATAGGAGAAAAAGTCTTCAAAGTCAATAGTGCAGTCAGGATAAAATTGAAGACATAGCTGGCCAGAGTTTCCCCCTTTAAATAGAAGTTATGGAGGAATCAACCAATCAGGAAGGAAAGACAAAAGGGAAGTGAATATTTCTGATGTGAGAAGTAGTGAGCTTCCAAAGTGAAGCCATTTTTGTCAAGTGGAAGAAAAAGTCCTATGAAAATGAAACAGCAGTGCAGCCTAGGGAGGAAGAAAATCACAGCTTTTTTCATGACTTACTTCAGAAAATGTATATTATTATCCACTTACTGCTAACCCAGAATATGGAACTTAGGGAAGCTGGTTTCTGGAATGATTGAAAGAGAGGCTATGAGTGAATATAAATACAAAACAGATTCCGGTTGGTTGAGAAGCCCAAACGATTAATGATGGTAAATCCTGAGCTGCAATTGAATGTTCACAAAAAAGATTGACTATCTTTTCATCTCTTTGGTGGTGGAAGAAGAAATGATCTCCATGTGATTGTGACCATGTGGTTACTCTGTTCCTTTTGATTTGTTCTTTCTTGATCTTAGTGAATAAGTACCTGAGAAGGGAGCAGTCTGGTGACATGAAATCTAAGAGATTCAGCAGAGCTCTCCCCTATCCTACCCATGCCCTTTAGAGTCCTAAAGCCAGTGGCAGCAACGGTTGAGTGCAGTGAGGAGTCAGGGAAGCCAGGGAATGATGTATATGGTCTATCCTAGCTGGGGACTTATCTCAGAAGGTGAGGTTGATTCCACATTCCCTGGCTGGACATGGGGGATCTTTCTATGAGTACTTTAGCACCTTGGAATTCCAAGTTTGAGTCCTCTTTACCTAGTACTGAATGTACCCCTGTATGTGGGGATGGGTGGGAGGGATGGAAGGGGAGTGAACCACTGCTCTGGGGGAAATTTTTACAACTATCCCAGTGTAAAGCTGATTCCTATTTATTAGGTGGTTAATACTGGGGAGATGTTGACGAGATAATCTATATTTCATGTAAGTCTCTCAGTGGGAGTTCATGAGCAATTAAAAAAAAAATCCTGAAGTTTCTAAAACCCTGAAGGGAGACATGGTTACATGGTTCAATCCTCTGTGAATACCCAGACTAACAGTTTAGCAGGAGTGGGGGATGATATATACATAATGTATTAGTTTCATAAATTTAGAACTAGAATCGATTATAAAATCTCAGAGGTTATATGTTCCAACCTCTGCATCTAATAGATAATGTACTGAGACCCAGAAACTGAGTGCAAATTAGTGTGTGCGCTCTCTCTCTCTCTCTTTTTCTCTCTTTCTTTCTCTCTCTCTCTC